>NW_020664444.1:27881292-27921724 GCF_002925995.2 Terrapene triunguis
GGAAGGAAACAAGTGAACCAAGCTTTGGAAAGATTATTTGCATGGTATTTTGTGATTTCTCTCACATATGCGTGCGCACATACCAGGGCCGGCTCTAGGCACCAGCAAAACAAGCAGGTGCTTGGGGCGGCAAATTTGCAGGGGCACAAGAATCCAGCATGGGAGCTGAGAACCAACAGGGGGCCCTGGGAGCTGTAGTTCCTTGGTTAGCTCCCTGCCTATAGAGCCAGCCCTGGAGCAGGGAAAGAACTACATTTCCCAGCATTCCCTTGGCCGCAATTAACAGGAAAGGGAGGGGGAAGGAGTGCGGAACTGAAACCTCATGCTGCAGCTTGCTGTGAATGGTAGGGACAAAACCAGCTCTAGGTTTTTTGCCGCCCCCCACCCCAGCCCTGGGCTCTCCCCCCCCCCTGCACCTCCTGCTGCCCCAGCTCTGGCCCCCACCTGCACCTCCTGCCACCCCAGCCCTGGGCTCTTCTCTCCCCCTGCACCCGCACCTCCTGCCGCCCCAGCTCTGGCCCCCACCCGCACCTCCTGCCGCCCCAGCCCTGGGCTCTCCCCCAAAGAAAGAATTGGGTGGACTAAATGGACAGTGCACCTCTCTATCTAAAGCCTAGCAAGGGAGGTACGTGGATCCCACTAGAATTTAAAATGAAAACTAAGGGAAGGGAGGCTCTACTAGACTGGGCAGCTTTAGATACAGTACCAGGCACGTAGGAGGATTTACACTTCTGAGCCATGGAAGCAGAAATTGACTTTTCTTTTCCAGATTTAGCTAATATTCAGAAAGGGAATCTAGCACCTGCCTTCCAGATTTGAACACCCTCAAAATTCAGGAGTGCTCAAGCTCAATTTGGGCAGCTGTTACTTCATTTCTCCCAAATCAAATATACTGATCCACTGTAACTTGCTGTAGAAAAAGTAGAATAAATTGAGCAAGAAATGCTTCCCAGTGGTTATTAGGACTGGAATTGCTATTTTCAACAGCCATTGCTTTTTTTTTAATTAATTATTATTATTTAAGTTTTAGTTTTATTTGTTTAAAAGGAAGACAGTGATATTGCATTGGCAAATTCCCCATAGAAACAAAGAATGGAACAGAAGAATAATAAAGGCACCTCAACTTTTCCTCATTTATGTAGGACAGTCTTATAATATGCATCCAGATAGCCTTCAATCATACAAGCTGAAAACTGTTCCACTTTACTGCAGTTCTGTAACCATATGGGAGCCAATCCTGTCTGTGTTCTGTGCACATCCAAAATTCCTGCTGAATGACCCGCCCTGGGAGCGAGTTACCAGTGACCCAGGGCTGGGGCGGCAGGAGGGTGCAGTGGGGGAGGGAGAGAGCCAAAATTTTTTTTGCTTGGGGCAGCAAAAAACCTAGAGCCGGCCCTGGCACATACACACGCACACAGAGTCACAGTATTGTGTCACTTCAGACATGGCACCTAGCAATGCATGGTCAATTAAGTACCATCATTTGTATGCGTTAAATTATGTTTTCATACCACCAGCTGCCTATAGTCTGTTTGGGAATATCTCATTCTGAGTTGTCGGTGAACTGATTTTTCTGACTATTTTCCAACCATGCTGAGCTCTTTGTTCATATCCAGTCATTTAATGAAAACAGACTCTCAAATGAAGCAGTAGAATACAGAAGAGAGAAGCTACAATCAATTGCTAATAAGAAAGGCTTTCCCACACCACATGCCTATACCCTCACAAAGTTTCAAGATCTACAACCTCTGTAGCAAAGTTTTAAGCTTCTTTCAGAACCTAGGCCACAATAGTCAAAAAATAATGCAAGTGGCCATTAAAATCATTCTTCTAATTATCAGCTTAGAGTGACAAAAACCATACATGAATTTCTACCACTTACAATATCCTTTTCTATTAAAATAATAATAGCTTTATTCCTACAAAGAAAAAATGTTTGTAGTGAAACGAGTAAGTACTACATATGTTGTATCACACCTGCCGGCACAATCTGTGCTATACTGATTCTTTTCAATGACAAGTGGCTCAGAGGAAAAGGCAGTTTCCTGAGGAAGGAAAGTGTCACCTCAATATTTAGATTGTGTGAAATATTCAGAATGATATTTTTAAATGTTTGAATTTAGAGAATTTTACTTTATTTTTCCCCATTGAAAAGGAATCTCTCTAAGTTTTAAGAACAGAACAATCTTGAGTGCTATTTTCATGTCAAATTCTAATTGAAAAGAAAAGAAAAGAAAAATCCTGGCTATCACCCAAACAAAATCATGATTTTTAAGGCACAATTTCACTAAAACAAATTAGCTAAGTTCACATACTCTAATTAATATAAAGTTTTAAAGGAAATTCTGTTAGAACCACTGTGAGAAGGTGTGTATGCAGACACAGAAATCCACCACTACTTTGGGCTTATGATTTTGATGCATTGGCTTCAACAGACAAATAGGGTATTTACTGCCAGAATTAAATTTGTCACTTACAAAAATAAAATGGAATTCTTAAAAATATACTCTTTAATTATGAGTTGTTAAAACAATGCATATTCAGATTGTTATTGTTTTTGATATATCTGTTGATGTACATACATGTGTGTGTTTTTCATTTTTTAACTCTAAAATGTAAGTGTTTGAGCAGGACACACTACTTTGTTTTCAACTTTTACACCATGGCATAATTATTGCCATTTATATGCTAGGGACAAAGGACTCACTGATTAACACCAAAAGCATGTCAATTGCTACTGTACTTTTTAGGAAGAGTAAAACCCATAAAAATGAGTTAACTGTTATAATAAGTGGCTGTTAATGTTGAAATAATTAAATGATGAAGCAATTAGTTTATAACTACTCTAAATGTATGGTACTGTAGCTCTATTAAGTTTGAAAATGAAAATAAAGCTTTAGAAAGGTGTTTCTCTGTGCACTAGCCCAAGCTCGCCACTTCATTAAAGTGACATACTAATGCATGCAGACAATTATGAGGTGGGATCAGGATGGGGAGACAGAGTGCAAATTTCCTAGCTCTTAGAAAATGAGTATTATTCAGGCTGCAGAATGAATGAGAGTTGAAGATATTGTGTGAACTCAGAATGAAAAATCATCTTAACCACTTTCAGTAAATAGAAGAAAATCCCCAATTATTTAAATACAATCTCAATGACAATTTGTGTATAACCTTTACTTCTAGCAATGACATGGTACTGCGTGGAGAAAAGTGACTTCAGCACACAAACACAAGTGCATGCCTGAGTTGCTAGCAGATCTGCCCCTAGCCTGACCAGTAATTTCTATCTTTCTTTTGCAAAATTCGCCCTCTAGGTACTTTTCTGCTTGTTTATATATGCAACAATCACTGTGTTGCCTTTCTGGACAGTTCAATATCCAGAACTTAAATACTGGAAAGACTTGGATGTGAAAACATTTGACTGTCCTAGACTTTGTACCCTGGGATGAGAAGGGGAGACCATATTTTCCAGCCTATCCTACTGACCTCCCTTGGGATCCTCGAGATGGTTTGGGTTTTGAGATCACCAATCTTGAGACATCATTGTGACAGAAGGGTCATTATACTGTGTTAATATTGAAAACTAGACAATTTAATCGAAGACTAATAGTCTCAGTAACCTCAATATCAGCAATTTGCATTCCTTTGTATTTGCCAGGTTTGGAGACTGAAAATTTGATTTATTAGCTCTGAAGGTTATTAACATGGAGTTTAGAGACACTGTGGTGTTGAAGCACAAAGACTGAAGACTCTGAAAAGGAAAAAAACAAACCTATACAGCTGCAAGTCTTGACTGCTGTGTTGAAATGATTAAAGGTAACTAATCACTCAAGAAACAGAATGGAACATTAGAACAGCAGCTAACATATGGAACAAGTTCCAGACTTGCTCCAAGGCATGGAAGACTCAGTCCCAAAACCTTTGTTTTTGTTTTTTTTGTTTTTGTTTTTTTGTTGAGACTAAGATTTAATTATATAGCATTTTCAAAGCGCTTTACAAAACTTATGTAATAAATCCTTACAACACATCTGAGGATGGTAAATAATATCCCAATTTTGCAGATGGGGAAACTGAGGCAGAAAACATGTAAGTGACTTTCCCAGGGTCAAAAAGTGAGTGAGTGGAAGAGTTAGGGTTCAATTCCTTAGTGCTAAATGAAAGTCCCTCACCAACACTTTTAGGCAAGTGAGTAGAGATTCGGGGCAGAAAAAATAGTGGTGGTTCTTCCCACAACACACAGTCTTCACACTTGTGTCACCAAAAAGAGAAGCTGTTTCTGCAGCCCTTCTTCATAATATGATTATCCCTATTAATTCCTGCATTAATTGATCAGCAATGATAGTTACTGATGACATTTTACATGTATTCATTAGGCTTCAGTGTAAACTTGACTTGAAACCCTGGCTGCTCCTAGGGTACGTATCAGAATTAAGCAACCTGGCCCAATCCAAATTTTAAACCACACAGTTTTTAATTATAAAAATGGTGCAACTGGACCTAAGGGAGGACTGAGATGCATGAACAGATGTTTCGAGGTTGTCGCATGTCAATCTGATCTGGGCTCAGAGAGAACCCCAGTACTGAAAGTGATGTGTACACTAGACAAGGACAGACTTTTCCAGAAGCAGAAAGAAAACAGAATTTAGCATACATGAACAACAAATCATTATATTCTCTGATCTCATTACAGTCACTAAAGTTTAGCGGAAGGGACTCCTCCAGCTGAAAATGGCATTTCTCAAGGCATTGCAGAATGCAGAAACACTATAGCTGGACAAACTATTAGACTGAATAAATAGGACAACATTTTGAGGTTGAATTGGCTAGCAATCAGTTGAAAAGGTTAGGAGATATGAAATAACCACAACAAAAAGAAGCCATTGGGAACTCACTGCAGTATGTGATCACAAATTTGTGGTTGCATTAATAACTATTTAATGAAGATTTTTTCCTCCTCAGATCTTAGCTTTTACTCTTCTCTTATGTTCTTTCCTTCAGATAGTACCTTAGTTTAGCATTCTTGAGACCCTCATTTTAGCATTGAGCAAATATATTTACTTTCCATTTGTTCATGTTTCCCTTTCATCCTTCAAAAACTGGCCATATCATGTTGCAACTATCTAAAGCTGAACATCATGTTGAGATTCATGCTCAGAATTCAATGCATAGTGCCTTGCTCATTCCCCAGATGATGCACAGTTAATATTTCAGTGTATTACAAAGAAATTAATTTGAGGAGTAACTTCTTGAAAGGCAGATATTTACAACAAGTGATGTAATAAATACCTTTATTTGTACAACTGCTTGGTTTCAGGCAGCAATCTTCTAAATGTTCATCAAGAAAGGATGGCTTGATCCATACAAATTATAAATCTTTGCTGGAAATGCTGTTGAGCTGTATAAAATATCAACCAATCGTTTTAAGTTAAAGGAAATTAGGGGTAGGGGGAACAAACATTACAGAGTCTTCACTTTGCAGACCATAGTAACCTGCCAACTTAAAGTGATATCACAATCATGGATAGGTGAAGTTCAGAAGGCTCAGTTGGCTTGTATGCTTGTTTAGGCCCTGGACTTTAAAACAATTACACATCAGTAGTCCTACTGGACTACAAACACGTGATTGCAGAATCCAGGCTTTAATTAACATGCCCATGTGAGACCAAACACACTCTGAGATCTCCAAGTGCTGAACTTTTTCATTTCGGACAGGCTGGATATACCAAGAAATTGTTATTGTTTATTTACATTACAGCACAACCTAGAGGCTTCAGTCTAGTCCAGTGCCCGTTGTGCTCAGCACTATACAGACACATAATAAGAGGGAGTCTCTGCCCTAAAGAATTTATGTTATACATAGGAAGAAATCATAGAATTATAGAACCACAGGGTTAGAAGGGACAACAAGGATCATCTAGTCTACCCCCGTCAAGATGCAGGATTTGTTGTGGCTAAACCATCCAAGACAGATGGCTATTCAGCCTCCTTTTGAAGCCTCCAGTGAAGGAGCTTCCATGACTTCCCTAGACAGTTTATTCTTACTGGTCATACAGTTAAGATGATTTTCCTGAGACTTAATGTAAATCTGCTATGCTGTAGTTTGAACCCATTGCCCTTGTTCTGCCCTCTGTGGCAAGAGAGAACAACTTTTTGCCATCTTTTTTTATGGTAGTCTTTCAAGTATTTGAAGACTGCTATCACATCCTCCCTTAATCTCCTCTTTTCCAAACTAAACATACCCAGTTCCTTCAGCCTTGCTCATTTGGCTGTCATTCCATCCCTTTGATCATCTTTATTGCTCGCCTCTGGATCCTTTCCAGTTTTTCTACCGCCCTTCTATATAGGGGTTACCAAAATTGGACACAGTACTCCAGCTGAGGCCTAACCAATGCCTAGTAGAGTGGTACTATCACCTCCCATGAACTGCATTTGCTTTGTGTACAACGGCATCACATTGGTGATTCATGTTGAGGTTGTGACCCACCATAACTTCCAGGTCCTTCTCAGCAGAGCTGCTGCCAAGCCAGTTATCCCCCATTCTGTATTTGGATTCCTCCCCCCCCACCCCCCAAGTGTAGCACCTTACATCTGTCTTTGTTGAATTTCATTTTCTTGTCTATAGCCCAGTTCTCCAATTTATCAAGATCACTTTGAATTTTAGTTCTATCCTCCAAAGTGTTGGCAACCCTCTCCCCCTCCCCACAGCTTTCTGTCATCTGCAAATTTGATCAGGATGCTCTCTATTTCTATATCCAGACCACTAATAAAGATGTTCAATAACATCTTTGGACCCAGAACAGATCATTGTGGAACCCCACTTGAGACTTTCCATATAAAGTACTACCATCTTCATTTTATATATGGGGACCTAAGGCACAGAGATTAAATGTTTTTTCCTAGGTCACACACGTCTCTAGCAGAGCTGAGAACAGAAACTTGATCTGCCCATGCAGTGCCTAACAGGGTTGCCAGGCATCCGGTTTCCAATCAGAACGCCTGATTGAAAAGGGACCCTGTCTGACCGGGCCATTAAAAGTCTGGTCAGCGGCAGAGCGGAGCCACCCTGGCTGCCCATGCACCTAGGGGCCGCAGGGACCTGGCAGCCACTTCCTAGGAACCGTGGTAAGTGCTGCTGGGTTCCCGCACCCCAACCCCCTGTCCCAGCCTAGAGTCCCCTCCCACACCCAAACTCCCTCATGGAGCCCGCACCCGGCAACCCCCCCCCCCGAACCCTGAGCCCCCTCCTGCACCCCAAACCCCCCATCCCTGGCCCCACCCCAGAGTCCACACACCCATCTATAGCACTCACCCCCCTGCGCCCCAACCCCCTGTCCCAGCCCAGAGTTCCCTCCCACATCCTGAACCCCTCATTTTTGCCCCCCCCAGAGCTCATACCCTCCCCATCCTTTTCCCCAGCCTGCAGTCCTCTCCTGTACCCCAAATCCCTCATCTCTGGACTCAGTGCAGATGCAAATTACAGACGTTATGGAGGAAACAAACAGAACAAGATTTGTCAGAAACTACTATCAGTTCTGGCCTTGGCACAAATTTGTGTAAAGTTCAGGCTGGCTCTTATTTTTATCTGAACTAGTCCACACATACTATGGGCATAAGCTCAGAATGAATCCCTTTTTACTGTAATAGAAGTAATATATGATCCTAAAGCTTACTCTAAGAAGCAGTTCCTTACCCCAAAATTAAATCTTTATTAAATCTGCTTACATACCCAATATTTGGTTTCTGTGAAAGCATGTTTTCAATAACTCACAACATTTAGACTCCATTGACATATAAATAAAACACATAACTTCTATCAAAAGTCCAATGCAGTGTATGTATACGGCTGATTTCCACTGAGGCCTAAAACTATTTTTTTCTGTGGTAGCCCATGCACTTTTCAAATACCAGCATCTGTTGGTGTAAACACCCAAGTGTAAGACCCTTGTGAACAGTTGTTATAATTCACATGCCAAAACCCTGTGCACACACAAATGCTTGCAAAAATTTTATACACAGGTGTTTTCCACAAGTGAAAAAGAAGGTCCCATTCTGGACAGTTAGGTCCATAGAGTTGTTTCAAGCAAATGCAGTCATTTTAGAATGTGGAGCTGACAATGAGAATAGGCAAAGACCAAGAGAAAGCTGAAAGGATAGGTTATTTTGATGGATGGTAGAAGAATGAAATCTATTTTTAGTCTGTAAAGTAATTATGATGATTTGTTTATAAGGCAGCAAAAAAGAAAGTAGTAAATAATTTGGAAACTGCTGGATCAATTTGCAAGTGCTGCAAGCACCCCAGCCTCAGGGACCCCAGGACATTTATATTAAGCAAGAGACACACAATTAAGCAGCATCTCAAGCTAATACCCTAAGGGCTCCACATTTCATTCCAGTCAACTACTCCTGTTTTTTTGGCACTATTTTCATTGCAAATATGAGTAATGTGGGCCCTTTAGTCACTATTAAGTAGTAATCTGGGGAAATCATCCATTTCCAATAATCTTATTCTCCAATTTAGGGCACTCTGAAACCATATAATGAATAATACTGTCGCCAGTTTTCTCCCATAATGACACATGACATATGTCTGCTATTGCTCTTTTCAAGTCAAATCCAACTGTGTTGTTTCTCTCAGAAATTCCTATTTATTGTATTCTCTTGGGTTCCTCTCTTCACTCCTATGTATGTTCCTTAGTTTAGAAATGAATTCTTGTTTCATAAACAGGAGTTTAATTGTTAGCTTTGGCACTTATAAAGTAATGAAAATATTCTTTTGCAAAGTATATTTGTTAAACTAGAATTATATTCTGTCTATAGATAGGTGAACTCTAACATTATGTTACAAGCTACACAGCGCTAATAAACTGTAAATTAGAAGCATAAACTATGCAGTTTAATTAAAAGCTCTCCTATTCTAAATGCCAGTTTCCCCAAGTTCACTGTACACAGACAATATGAAAAGCACTATATAAGAGCCAGTTATATCTTCGGCTGATGTAAATAGGTGAAGTTCCATTGACTTTCATGGAGCTCAATTCATACCAGGTGAGGATCTGGCCCCAAGTTTGTATCCTTCAAATGTTAGGCATAGGTTTAACCTTCAAATGTCCCTCTACTTTAATGTTCCATATCTTTATGAACTCATGGGTAGTATTAAAAATGTTTCCTGATATAAATCAAAATGGTGATCATAAGTGTGTGTGTGTATTTAGAGGGGGGGGAGAGATAAAGTGCAGATAACTTAGTGTTGTTAATTCCTGTCACAGAATATTCAGCCCCATCTCATATCCTCTCTTCCCTTGCCCTAATACTGAACTAAGAGAGGTTTTCATACAGCATGCCCCTAAAGATCCACAGAGTTGGGCTGTTTTGGACTGGGAGGAAGTGAACGCTCAAGTCAAGGATCCCCTCATGCAAAAAACCCTCACAGCACCTCTGTCTCATTTAAACAAACAGAGCTAGCTCAAGGGCAACCACAGATTACAACTGAGGTAACAGCACCAGGAAGAGAGTCAGTCTCTCAGATACGCAGGCTAGATCTTTTCCTCAGTGTACAGCCCTATTAAAATGGGATCTTTACAGAGGATCTCAGTGTGGTCTGGGAAGAAGAAATCCTTGCTACAAGCCAAAAGTAGTATTGGAATTGGTCCATGTTCTTGGCCTGTGAATCAGTGATATTCTCTAGACCATCTCCACCTAGACCCCAAATTCCCTTTGTACTGAGAGAACGAGATCATCTGTCTCTACTGCAAATGGTGTGCAGAACTTTCATTCATACTCCTTCTGCACACAGTCTAGCTGCAGCCACAGGAGAGGAAAGGGTTTTCTGCCCTGTGGTAAGTAATGAAATAAAACTGCTATAATCAACCAACTTGAATGTCAGAGTGAAGAGGTGTAGCCTATCCATGTATATGGAAGGCCTAATGCAGTTATCACCCTTATGAGCAAGGCTGCTGGAAAATGATGGGCAATTCAATATGGGAACCACTTTTCATCTGGTTAGGTAGGGTTGCCCATTCTGATTGGATGTATTCCTAGAGGTTTCATCATATGACATAGTATTTAACTGAATATTAATCTTTAATTCTTGGAGACTCCAGGACAATACTGGGGGTGGGGGGGGGGTTGGCAACCCGATGGTTAAGGAGCAGGAACAGTGCTCTAAGGGGAAGAGCAATTTCAAGAACAGAACAGTTTCTGCTTGCAACAAAAGGAAACAACAACAACCCGAATACATGAACTGAGTATTTTAAAGATATGCGGGCTTTTCAGAAGTACAATGGTCTCAGAGATAAATGAAGAATTTCTGATGCATCTGTGTATTATAAATTGGAAATTCAGCCTTTGCTTTACTTGTTAAAGATCTGTTTAAATACATGCTTTGCCAAAAAGTTGTGTTGCAGTTTTTCAACTAATCTAAGGCAAGGCAACTACAGTGAACCTTATCAAAAATATTCATAAATACTTCTCTGACTCGTTCAGAAACAGCAGATCAAATTTTTAGATAAGAATTTGGAGAATTTCTTATTCATTCCAGGAAAACACATTCAATCACATTCTAGAAGTTCAATTTAAAAGTAATTTATCTTACATTAATGTTCTAAATTCATAAGATTTCACAAAGCTGTTCTCATAGCAAAGTACATTCAGAATAGATGTACAGTAATTATTAAAAACACATGATCCAGAGACAAATAACTCGCAGGCTGTTTGGTGTAGTCTCTCTCTTTAGAGTGTTTATATACTGCTGCATTTGGGAGCAAAGAAGGCTATGTCAAACCCTGTTGGAGTGTGATAGATATTTTAGATAATACTTTGTTACTCTAAATTTGCATAAAATGACAACTTTGCTGCTCACTTTTGCAAGGTGCTTTCATAGTTTAACAAACATACTGACATAACAGTCGCAGTAATGAATGATGATATAATTGAAAGGGTGATAGTCATATGATGATTACTGAAAGCATATATTAACCCTGGAGCTAAAATAATGCAGTTGTACTGTTTTGATATTTCTTTTCCATCATGCTTGTTAAGCAGAATTATTCATTGTAACTTGGTTAAGGAAACTGTATCTGGCATCCACCTGGAACCCAATACAGTTAAGAATCGTGAAACAGAACAGTACAATGATTAGTCTGATCTCACATCACTTGCAACTTTAATTGGGTTTCTACAATTTTTCAAGAACAAGGTAATAGAATTAGAGATCTTCCCCTCCTTTCTCATCAGCTATCCATCAGCACTATCACTTTTGAGAAAAGTTTGCAAGAGCATATAGGTGCACACACTATAATGAGTAACTGAATTAGCATATGGTAGTGGTTTTCAAACTGAGCTCTACAGAGGAATTACAAGTGATCCCTGGAGCTGCTCATGAAACATCTGGAAAGCATTTGTCAGTCTCTTGGAAAGGATGTTTTCTGCTAGTTATAGCTCAAATCAGAGCCCTCCAAGTCCCCAGAGGCTTTTTTGATAAAGTAATCTAAAAATAATCCAAGTAACACAGAGAATCATATGGTGCTGTTTCATTACTTTCTTTCTTGCAAATTCAATTGTAATCAAAGTTGTGGAAGCAGGGTAATCTGGAGAGATGAGAGCAATGGAGATGGCCCACAACTAGAAGAGATTTGGTAGAAATAAATCTGAGCACATACACCTTTATGGAGAGAGGACATAAACAATGAAAGTACAATTGGGTGTAGGGGAGAGGGGAAATGGGAACATACCCAAGCAACTGTTTATTTCCACAGCATAGAAATAAACTAACTTCAATAGGTTTGGAATTGGGACAAACTGTGGAGGTGGTTCCCAGGAGGATCTCTAGCTTAAGAGGTCTAACATTGAAAAAAATTGTTTTACCTCTGGACCAATAAATCATATACAGATGCCATTATTATTCTTACAATATTTTGTGTTATATAACAACAAGCAGCAGCATGTCAGCTTTGAGCTAGATTGCAGTTTTACTACGGGAGCTCAGTAAGAGGCAGTACAGTTACACTTCCCCAGGAGCATACCTGGGACCATTCCATGACTCATTTTGCCACACATTATGTTATAATATGACCAGTTTTGCTTTCACATACTGCGCTGCTGTGTCAAAATATGGGTCCTGTTTCTGCCCTTGTTCAAGAGGGAAGTGATCGGTGCAAGCCCTAGGTCTGGTGCAGATGACTTCCCCTCTGTCCAAGCTTAGCTAAATAGGCCAGGGTGGAGTCAAAATTCTGCACACTCCTCTCCCCTGCCCACTAACCCCTGGAGGAAGAGAAGCAGCAACTCTGAGGAGGATGCTGTTCATCTGCACTGTGACACACCATATAGGTAGCCTGCCCAGGAGAGTAAGGGGGAAGTTTATGCCTCCTTACTCTCCTCAATAAGCACATAAAGTGGGCCATGTGTGTTTCTCTATCCTCCCATCCAATGTATTATTACTAATTTGCTGTAGAACCCACAATGTGCCAGACATACAGGAAAGGATGGTGTCCGCCCCGTGGAACTTACAGTCTAAAAATGGTGAGAAATGCAGGCACAGAGGTCAGGGCAGTGGAAAAACCAAAGGGGTGTGTGTGTGTGTATGTGACTACCCAAGTGGGTACAGTATACCGAGAACAAAAGCCTAATACTTGCATATGAAAACCAAAGTTTCATAGGTTACAGTGGTAAGAATTTGCCTTATACAGTTTTTGCAAGGCCAAAAAATCAATATTCTGATACTCCCTCTATTTTAATATTTCATTACTTCAGACAAAACTTTACATATTGAGAGCAAAAACTGAACATACAATATATTTCAACCATTATAAAATAAAATAATGCATCTGAAAACCTGCAGAAAGAGGATAAACTAACCAAAAAGGAAGAGTGATTAATGGTGATAGTTACAGCAACATTTGCAGATCGATATACAGAGTAAAATATAACTTAAAAGTGTTCCATTAAGTGATTCTATAAAACCATAGAATTCCACGTTTATTACATCTCAGATTTCCAGAGCAAAACTACCGTTTACAATTTTTTTTTTAAAAAAGTCCCCCCCACCCCCACCTCTATATATATCAAAAAAAAAAATCAGCCTGTGCCCAGAAAGTCAAGTTGTATTTTCAGGCTCATGCAAAACCACCACTAATAAAGCAAATTCTGCCCTCTATTACACCTATTCAATTCTATTGTTTCCTCAGTTACATTGAAGCAATCTTATTTTTTTTCAACTTCTGCCTACATTTATGCCAGTGCAATCCCACAGCCAAGGGCAGAATCTAATAGAAGATTCTCTCTCTTGTACATAGGGGAAATTTCCGTTGAGGACATTAGGCTGCCACACCAGTTCCTATAAGCACTAACAAGAGCTGGATGGCTACATCCCCGTGTAGCTTGGTGGATATACTCCCTTTTCAAAGTACAGGGTGTAAATCAATGGTAGCTCCATGCTTAGAGGACTTGGAGGATGGGATCCTAATTAGCTGAAATTGTGAATGCTAGAGGTATGCTGAGAATCATATGAATTTATACAGTGCAACATGTACGTATGCTATTTGGATATTACTGTGAAGTTAATTAGAGGGTCTTCGGATGAAGATTTGCAGACTACCTCCTGCTATTTTGCAGACTTTATTCATGTAGAGGTTTTGATACCTCCTTATATATTTAAATTAATAGAAATGTTGTAATATTTTAACAATGCAGACTAGAAGAGGGCAATCAAAACCAATCAGAAGATTATACAGCTTTTACTACAGCACTAGTCCCATGTTAAATATTCTAAAGGGAAAAATCTATTGATTTCATTATCAGTTCATCAGAATGCGAGTACTGTGGCAAAAATATATGGATCTAGAAGTTGGACTCAGAGTATTTTTAACAAGCTCAGGTATCATTATGGCTGTTGCAGAATCACTGTGCCTGACCTGTGTATCCGGGGTATGTGTGCACATATACCAGGATATCTGGATAAATGATCAAACCATTCAAACTTCCAGAGCTATCAACTTTCCTGTTCAGTGTTTGGAGTTTCGCACAACTATTTACTAGTCAAAAATAAGTTGGAAACTCTTGATGATGCTATGAAGAAGGGTGCAGGCTTGCCATTGCACTGCTTGTGTAACTGACGTTTTTCAGAGGAAGGAGTTTCTCCCTGTGCCTTCCTGTGATGAATTTAAGCGGAAGAGAGCAGATGGTGTGAAGAGTTGGAGGATAAGATAAGGGAGCTGAGACAGTACCAGGGTGACACAAAATGAATGGGGGCAATGAGCGGGTGTCACAGGTAGCTGGTCCAGGTGAGTAGACCAACTCCCCTGGGTGAGAGCAAGTGGGCCCAACTGAGCCAAATAAAGGAGTCACAGCCACTCCTCTGGCTATAAAGGCCTGTCAAAATGCAGGAAAAGGAGGGGCCATGTCACAAACAGTGGAGAATGCAGGCACTTTGAAGGCCCCTGACACAAGGTGGTAGTGAGATGGATCTCAGTAAAGAGGGTGAAAATAGAGGTAGAGTGGGACAGAAGGATCTTTGCCCACAAAGAGTTGCTTGGGTGGCAGCCATTGATCCATGTGTTGCTGAGACAGCTTCCAATGTCTCTCATAGATCTTTCCAGTTGTAACCCTTCTGCTCGTCAGAGTTGGCAGCAACAAAGGCCGGGTTCAGTATTTAGTGGTTCCGTTTCAATAACACAATGCAAAACCGGCTCGAGCCCCCACCCAGTGACCTGGGACAATTACATACCACACCCCTGGGTGCCTCTAAGAGGCAATACTTCCCCCCTCGCAAGCACAGAGTCTGAGTGTAGCAAAAGCCTTTTAATAAAGGAGGGAAACACCACAAACAGGATTCATAACACAAACCATGAGCAAAAGACCCACCCCAAGTAAGTCTGGCAGTGTCCTTTTCCCCCCTCGGGGTCCTAAGTCCAGCAATCCAACAGTCACCCCTCCCACAGTTTCTGTCCTTGGTCAGAGCAGCCCCCAGAGTTCAGAAGTTCATCTGCAGAGTTTACCTCCCAGCCTGGGTGGAAATGGGGGGAGGTATGGGAGCAGCTTACATGCTCCACTACTCCGGTCGACGGCTGATTGCCACGCCTCTCCGCGGGGTTCTACTGCAGTCTTCACTGCCAGCCATCCTGCTAGCCGCTCCTCTCCGCCAGCTGCCCTGCTAGCCGCTCACCAATATGTTTTCAGCCCCCCCACACACACACTTAACACAGCTCTCAGTTATTTCAGTTCTGCAGCATGTAACAAGACCCCTAATGGAGTCAAAATTAGCTCTGTTATTACACAGTGGAGGGGGGGGGGGGGTCAAAGTGGTGTTTAGGGCCCTCAGAAGGAGCCCACACTATCAGGTACACATACCTGTCCCCAGCCTCTCTCAGTTCACTGGGCTTTGGAACCCATGTCCCTGGCCTAGCAGGTGCTACTTAGTTGAGGGCAAGTCCCTCTGTCATAAAATGCCAAGTACAGTTCTACTGTCCTTGATTCCATAACTAGGACAACAACCCTTCATTACTCCTGCCCCGATGACAAAGAAACTGGGGGTCCCACAGCAGCCAAACTGACCATTTGGGCAAGCAGTCCCTTCATGCTAGATGGGGTGGGTGTGCCCATGCAAACGAGATTGGCCCCTGAAGTCCTTTTCCACAACTCACCACCAGATGTCAGGGTAGAGCTCATTCTGACTCTGCTTGCACAATACTATTGAGAATGTGTTTGGTGCCATAAACATATATGGAACGTACAAAATGTCAAATATGACACAATCCCTTTTCTAGAGAGGGAAGGCAGTTGGTGGATAAGAAGTCAAAGACTGCTGAAATAACCAGAATTAGCATGAAAGCAAGTGCAAATCCAAAATTCAGAGGAGATAATTAGGAGTTAAGAAAAGCGGACAAGGAAGGGCAGAGTTTGATATGATATCACCCCAATGTTGTCTTTCTTCTCTAACAGCTCTAATGTTCTATTTTAGTTTCTCTTAGAATGATGAAGAACTGTGTGTGAGAGAGCGCACTCACACACTGGGTGCCTTGGGGACAGATGCAAAACAAAAGTTCTCTTGGTGAATGGAGGCGTGCTGAGTGATTACCACTTACCATACAAAACTTGCTTGTTTCACCATTGCCTCATAGTTCCCTTTTCATATCTGTGTTTCATCTGCCTGTCTCACCTAGCCACGATGATGAGGTCTCTGGGACAGGGGCTGTCCTTTAACTTCATGTCAACATAGCATCCATTATGCTGGGATCCTGATCAAGGGCTGTAGGTGCTCCTGTAATCTATATATTAAGGTTCCAGAATTTTCCTTGTCTGCCTGTCACTCTGAAGCAGCGGAAACAGCTACAAGCATGGTTGAGAGCTTTTTGTTTAGAATAGCACCAGATTCAAATATCAGTAAGAGTCTCAGTCTGTCACCATCCAGTTTTTAAGTTCCCAGACATTTTTGGCTTTTTTTTAAAAAAACAACACATCACGAATTCCACTTGTAAGACAACTGGGGCTTTCACCTAGTACAACTAATGATCATACTGCGGGGGTTCAGGGAGAGAGACAGACAGTGTGCTTACTGTAGCCAACAGGAAAACAGTGTTGTGCAGGGTTCTATTTTCCAGCTGAACTGAGGTCAAGGTGAATTCTTGATACCCTGTCATTGGGATAGCTGCAGAAGTGTGCAATTGTGAAAAGAACTCAATGTACAGAATACCTGCTGGGATTCTGACAGGTTTGTTTCAACCAGGGAAACAGATTAGTGATGAATCAACTGTGGAAGATTTGGTGGTGTGGATGCTTACATGAAACTTTGCCAAACTTACACAATAAAATATCCTTTAGAAATTGGGGTGAAAATGCCATGCAATGTGCATGCAGCATTTCCTGGTCCTGGTGGGGTGGGAAGAGCAGTGCAAATAACCTTCCAGTCTCAGCCAAAACCAGAAAGTGAAAAGGTAATTGCAATATAGTAAGTGTAAGATGGTTGAAAGAGCCCCCTATCCTCTTTTACTGAAAAACTATTGGGCTTTTTTGCTTATTTATGTACAGGTTCTTCATGGATCCAGCAAACACTGCATTCATTTGAAAATGGTCTGTTGTGCAGTACTGATGTTCAGCTGTTGTGGTTCAGGATCATTCTTGGCCCTTTTCTATAGCTATATTTTTTAATTACAAAGTGAATACATTGGGTCTGATTCTCCACTGCTTTGCCTCTTGTATAACCATTTACATAGGCCCAAACCAAGTACAAAGTGGATATAAAATTCTGCTGTATTTTGCACTTGCATATATGACAAGTCAGTGAAGAACTAGACCCTTTTCTATATAAAGCAGAGTTAACAGAGTGATTTATGGTCTTGCATCAAAACCAAGTGCAATTCAGAATTGTTTGTGAATTTCAATGCAAAACAAGTTAACATCATTGGCTTTGACCAAGGCTATGTCTATGCTATAGCAACACAGCTCTGGTTCTGCAGCTGTGCCACTGTTGCACCATATCATAGGCACTTCCTAAACTGAAGTTTATGTAGTTAATCCACCTCTCAGAAATTCTTCCATTGACCTACCTGCATCTACACCAAGGGTTAGCCCTCACTACGGCACTCTGGATGCAAAACTCTTCACATATCTAGGTCAATCTAATTTATAAGTTTAGACCAGGCCCAATTTTAATAAAGAGGTGTTTTTTTTTTTTTTTTTAAACACAAAATTCAATGAAAAAAGAGCAGC
Organism: Terrapene triunguis; assembly: GCF_002925995.2. Lineage (NCBI taxonomy): Eukaryota > Metazoa > Chordata > Testudines > Emydidae > Terrapene > Terrapene triunguis. Next base: position 27,898,993 of record NW_020664444.1, read on the forward strand.
CATGAAGGGAAATTGACTAAATGGTTTAAACCAAAACCCAAACCAAAATTTCTCCAAGTTTTCACCTGGCTCTACTGTTGACTACCCTGTTTACTGCATAATTGGTAAGAATGAACAGGATCATAAGTTGTATACTACTACTCAAATAAACTGGATTCCTTGGGTTGCCCTGCAGCTTGCCTTAGCATTGTATGAATTAAGGAGAACGCTGCTACAGAAACATGCAGTTAAACTCTATTGTCCTTCTTAGTGAGCTAATCAATTTTATTAGATTCCACTTAAAGGTTCAACAATGGATTTCTTCCATCAATACTGACTCATTGGACACTTTTAGATTTTATTCTAAATTGTTTACAAACCTCAGGATGATTTTAAAGCCACAAATAATAAAATAAATAATTTGTACTTCTGTACTGCTGCACTTCAGAGGATCTTATAGAAATGTACAAACAGCAATTTAAGCCTCAAAATATCCCTATTAAGTAAGTCATCATCATCACCCCCATTTTACAGCTGAGCAATCAAAGGCACATAGGAGTTAAGTTCTAGGTGACACAAAGTCTGAGTTACAGGCACAAACTGAATCCTGATCTCTCAACTCTCAGTGTTGGTCATTATAACCATTTGATCCCACTTCCCCTTCTGACAATCACTCTTATCCATGTTTTAATAACAAATAAAATCCAAAAAATAAAACCAGAATAGGGAATATACAAACATCACTGCAGTGAAACCAGATTTCATTTATAATTGACTCCAGCTTTGGGGCAGGACACTTCTAGCTTTCCCATCTTTGGGAGGTTTTCAATTTGTGGGACAGTTTAGTGGCCTAAATGTCCAAAGTGGAATGTACAAGACCTCCTGAAATAGGGGTTCACATCCCAGCAGTGCCAGTCCAGCCCTTATTCAATGTATTAACCAAGTTTCCTCATTGTGTTGAGCTTTTTCAGATAATTCATTATTAAAAGGTGAGGCCCTGTTTGCTGTGAGTGCACATTAAAGAGAGACTATAGCATTTTTTCCCCAAGAGCAGTGTCCTGGCTCAATAATCCCCTTCACTACTATGTATGCCAATAGCTGGCACCCTTCACTCCAGAGAGGGCTGGCATTCCAGGGTATTGAGTGTATACCACATTTTGGATTCCCTGGGTATTATGAAAAACCTATTGAGAAGATAGCAGCATCCAGGGAAGAAATCTTAGTGGGGGCTTAAAAGGCATGATACTGTGCCAGTGTATATATTGAGCATAATCTGACCTGTTTATCAGATAGGACAGACATGTGGGAGATTCTGAAGCAGAGTCAAAGGCAAACACTTTAAGGAACACCTGCTGTTCTTAACCACATTGTGATGTAATTACATGGCAAGCACAGAAAATGGAAGGCTTCATCAGGAGAAAAACATAGTATATGTGAAAAAAATCCCAGATATAAAGTAACTTCTCTCTTTCCTGAACATAATTTTCTTGACAAGGAAAAGGTACACAATATACAAACAGATATTAGTAAAAAATTTTACCCAAATTATTCAGTGTATACAAACACTAAGTTTTGAATCAAAAACCAATTATTACTGTCTTTATGCCATCAGGACGTCACTGCCATGTGACTGGCACTATGAAATAACAAAGCATGCTTCTTCTATGTCTCGGGTACACTTGCAACACTTTGACATATTACACAGTAAATATGAGACAAGGTTGGGGAGGTAATATCTTTTACTGGACCAACTTCTGTTGGTGAGAGAAGCTTTTGAGCCCAAACGTCTACACAGCAATTAAACAGCCCTATGGCCTGAATCCCAAGAGCCATCTGCTGACACAGGCCAGCTGTGGGTGTTTAGTTCCACTCATACCCAGAGTATCACAGCTAAATACAAGGTGTAACAGATTATTTAGCTTAAGTAGCTAGCACATATTTCAAGGCACCATTCAAGATGAAGTGGCACATTAACACCTCTAGTCATGGGGGGAGGGGGTTAGTGGGTTATAGATTGTTGTAATAAACCATAAATCGACAAATCCTTATTACAACAAACTATAACTCATTACCTGCCCCAGCTTTCCCTCCCTCACCCACCATTAATGGAGAGGTGTTAATGGGCCACTTCACACTGAACAGTCTCTTGAAATGTGTTAACTACTTGTGCTAAACAATCTTTTCCACCTTGTATTTAGCTGTGACACTGAAAGTACAGTTTCCAGACCTGAAGGATAGCTCTGTGTAAGCTCCACACCTTGTCTCTTTCACAAAAAGAAATTGGTCCAATAAAAGACATTACCTCATCTACTTTGTCTTTCTAATATACTGGGAACAACATAGCTACCCCACCACTGCATAGTATACATGACTTATTTTTGTTTAGATAAGAGGAACTTACCTACATGAAGTATCCGAGAACCATATTGACAAAATTATTAAAATTAACAGATTAGTTTGTTCTCCTTAAAAATTCATGAAATTTATCATGAGACTATATATATAGAGAGAGAGAGACACATTTTTGTATCCTTGATGTCTTTGTCACAAAAAAGCATTCATGATGTACTAGTTTACATTAACATTCTAATCTCATCTACTGAAGTGAGGTATCACGTTTACAATGCATGGAATAATCTCAGTAGACGGGATATAGCTTGATTTTACCAAGGCTTTTAACACTGATATTTCTATGTAGTTACATTAACGTTTCAAACTTTAAACTATGCTGTCCTTTGACTCGACTGGCTGCTCTCTCCAAGGTCTATTCAACAATGTTGTTTTGCTGGTAATTTTGGCTAATCATATCAAATTAGAGACCACTGAAAATGTAAAAACAAAACAACAACAAAAAAAATGATTTTTACTCCTATTTCATAGACTTTATCAATCATGAAACATACAACAGGTTGTGATGAAGATGTAAGAAGAAGAAAAAACGTCCCAATTGAAAAGATAGTCTTTACAATTTTTAGAACATACATGCTTGGGAAAGTATATAAAATGCTGTGTAGTTTTATCATCCAAATGTACCTTAACATGTAAAATATGGTGATGAGTTGTAATCCAATTATATTGCTTTTACCAAAGTTCCCACAACACCTTTAACAATTAACTATCCAAAATGCTCATTCAGGCCCAAGGTTTATCAGTCATATCTGCATGGGTGCTTTATTATAATAAATAATAATACTACTAAAGAAAGAAAGAAGAAGAAACAACATTGGAAAAAAATACTCAGAACTGGCAAAGCATTTGCATCTTGTCTAATTTTGCTCAGTTCTATTGGTAGGGATGTAATGCAGTAAGGCCAAAATCCAACTCCCTTTGAGGTAAATTAAAATACTGAGAGTCAGACACCAAATTACTGCCACTTAACCAAAATGTATTAAAAGTTAAGTACTACAGTATATAGAAACTGAAGCAAAGTGTTTTTTATTTTGTTTATTTTAACGCATGCTTTTTTTAATCCTGTCCCTCCCCCACACTGGAATCTTTGCCCAATTCTAAAACAGAAAGGAAAACAAAGATTTGGGAAAATCTGAAAAAAGTTTTCGGAGTAATAAAATATGCATAGTGCTTACAACCAGGATTAGGAATCAGAAGTTTTTGGTTCTACTCCTGGCTCTGCTACTTTGGATGAAATTCGAGAAAGTCACTTACACCAGATTTAAAAAACTTAGGTGCCTAAAGCTAGGCACCTAAATCCTGTTAGTGTTCTGATTTTCACAGCGGCTAAGCACTCAAAACTGCCATTGCTCTCCATGTCTCTACCCTCCCCTTCCTTAAAACATACTTTTTCCAGAAGGCCTATTAACATCCTTCCCACCATAGGACACTGCTAAAAAAAATAACATTAAACAGCCCCCATCACAAACACCCTACCATCATCTACTCTCCACCCCCAAAATCAACTCATTGCCAAATACATGTGAAAAAGGCTTTGCTCTGTGCCCAGAAGATTAAGAAATCTATCAATGGAAAATTCAGGCTGTAGCAGATTAAAAAAAGAGAAGAGAAAAGGTGGAGAAGACCCTTCATGAGAAGTAAACTGAATTACTTCTACCACTCAAGAAAACAAAACAATACTACGCATGTACGCTCCTATGTATTGTAAGAGTCCAAAATGTCCTACAGTCAACTTACTATAGAGATTAGGGAACCTTTAATAAGAGTTAGCTACTGTTCATCTCCAAACAAATAATCAGAAAGAGACTGTTGATGGAACTCAGAAAATGTAGTCGAGTTCTGTGCAGAATGCAGATTAGTTAGCTATGTCATGTTTGCCATTACTAGAAGAAAAAAAGATCCTGGTAGTGGAGAAAATAATGGGGTAGTCAGTGCAACTCCACTGTATTCAAAGGAGCTATTCTAATTACAACCAGCTGAGGATATGGTCCAATATATTATTTCAATAAGGAAATGTCTGCTATGCATGTATTTACTTATTTTAACCTTCTCTTTGGGCAATAACTGTCCATTGTGTTGTATCATGTCTCTTTTTAAACAGTCCTTAAGATCATTTCTGCTTTTCTTTACAGTACATCTACATAACAATGAACATCATTTCATCCCCACAGTGACACTGACCGAAGAATCATCAGTGCAATAAAATGTAGCTTTGACACTAAAGCAGATAAATACAGCCAAGTAAGGAATATTATCTCACCTCATCCATAATACATCAAACTGCCAATATTATTAGAAGCATCTAATTTGTCTAATGAGTTTAGAAGGTAAAGCAGAAATATAAAGTTATGGATTTTTGACTACCTTTATCAGCAGTACTTTACAACATACTCAACAAAAACACTTGGCAATTGCACATAACTTGGCATCAACTTAACCTACTGCATAGTTTTACAATCCCTGCAACACTATTAATTATGCTACATTTATTTTTATGTTAAAGTTGACTGAACAAGGCCCAAATCTTGCAATATGTAGCATGTGGATGGAGTGCTTCAACAGAGTGGGACCCCACTAAATCATTGGAGTTCTGTGTAGGCACTGCAGTCTGCCCATGTGCCACATATTACTAAATCAGGGCTTTATACAGTACTGATCTCCCCACCCACACTTTCTTGTGGTTAAGGAGCATGACTAAGGCCATGATTTAGTCACGGAGGTCGCGGAAGTCACAGAATCTGTGGCTTCCAGCGACCTCCATGACTTCAGCCTGCGGTGGTCGGGAGCTGCAGAGGGTTCCCCCACCTCTGGTGACTTTTGGAGCTCCAAGCCACTGCGGGCAGCGGCAGAATCCCTGAGCTCTCGGCCACGGCAGGGGAACCCCTGAGCTCCTGGCCACTGCAGGCAGCAAGGGTACCCTGCAGCTCCCAGCTGCTGAGGAAATGGGGGAACCCCAGAGCTCCCGGCTGCCGTGGACCCCTGAAGCTGCAGACAGCGGAGGTACCCCATAGCTTCCAGTCCCCCACAGTCAGTGGGGGACCACCAGAGCTGCAGGCAGTAGAGGTACTCCCGCAGCCCCCAGCTGCTGCAGGTAGCTCCTAGCCCCTGTGCAGCTACCCTGCTTCAAGTGGTGTGGGGACCCACAGATCCCCATTTTGTCAGGGACAATTTTAGTAAAAGTCCCGGACAGGTCACTGCTTCCATGAATTTTTCTTTTTTGCCAGTGACTTGTCCGGGACTTTTACTAAAAATAACTGACAAAATCTTAGCCTTAGGCATGACTTCTAGTCCCTTGCATGACTTCTAGTCCCTTGCTTTACCTAAAGAATGAGACAGGATGGTCTTGGCGCTGATGAAGAAACTTGGCAGTCAGGAGCTCTGAATTCAATTCCAGTCTCAGGCTCTGTCACAGTAACAAGGCATCCCTCAGGTGAACTGAGGCCTGGCTTTCTTCCCTGCCTCAAGAATGGAACCATCCGGTTCAACAACTCTGGGTCTGGAGCTCTGGGCCGTAGCCCCGTTTCCCAACTGCGCTAATGGGACAGGCCTCACTGGATTTGACACCTATAAGTCTTCAGAAGGCTGTGGAAACAGCTGATTAAAATGTCTCAAAAACAGCTTATTCAAAACAGAGCATTATTTATTCACCGTGTTATAACATGCACAGAAAAAGATAAAAACAATAAAGGCCTAGACCCATATTTCCCCTTAACTAAACCTTAATCTTCCCCTATCAGCTTTTGAGAGCTTCCCCAGGGCCCAGTTAACACCATATCTAGCTGGGACAGAGAGAATGGCTTCTACAGCATGTTCTCTTTGACATTCTCTTCCATGTCTGTCTCTATCAGTGTGCTGACAGCCCATTCACCCTTCACCTGTTTCCTAGGCTAGTATCTTTAAGGTTTAGTGTACCCTTTGAGCCTAGGTTTGGACCATGAAGGGTAAACTTTGCCAGTTTAGCAGGTGCCAGGATGGGGGTATTTCCCACTTAATTTCTACAAGGATCCTTATTATTCCTTATGATAGCACTTCATCTCATCATTGTTTCAGTTTGCTTCCCCTCTCATAACCTTTTATGTAACTGTATGCATTCAGGCCGGATATTATCACAGGTAAACTCAGGGGCATGTAGTATTTACAAAAACTAATACACGTAGATCGCTCATTCTCTACAGGCTCCAATTCAGGAAAGTTCTTATAAACATGTTTCAGTGCTTTCCCTGAATAGGGATGGATGTAAGCACATGCTGAAATACCCTTGGTCTTATACTTTCTTTTGGATCTATAACCTTACGGGAATACATAGGTGTGACTCAGCAGAATGTATCTCCAGTTAAGCTGTACTAGTTATAATTCACTGTTATCATTTTTTGACATTTACAGATTTATTTAACATTTACAAAGTAATTGCAGCACAGCTCTGGGTTCTACTTCAAGCTTTCTGCACAATACAGAAATGATGCACATCTACGATGTCAATTCTAGTAAAACTGGACAGAAATCTGTGACCCTAAAACCGCTCAATGCCTCCTCGCACAGGGGTTACAGGAATACCTTGATCCTGGTATGTACATTCTGGTTCACCACAAGTATCATGTAAGTCTTAAAAGAAAGCCAGAATCATACTGGTCATTCATATAATTGTGAAATATATGTACAGATACTCTGTAAGAAGTTTTGTATGTATAATAAAACTATGTTCCTGAAGTCTATATCAAGGCAAGGCTGATGAACAGGTTTCTGTTAAAGGATTTATATTCACTTGTGTCTCAGTTCACATGTAAATTGAGCACTGGCTTCCAGTGCAATGGAACCCCCTTTATATACACAAAATCAAAAGTGGGATGTGCACTTAGCAGGAGACAGGACACAGTAGAACGAACCTCAGGGGGTTGCCCTGTCTCTTGGAGAGACAATGAACTTTGGGGAATATAAGGAGAAGGTAACAAGACACCCTTTTATCCTGCACCTACCAAATAATTGGGCAGTGAGATTACATTCATGAAAACAGGATCACAACAGGTCTTGGCTAAAATGCTGCGGAAGATATTTGGGGTAAGATAATAGGCTAACCTCCTGTCTAAATGAGTTTATATTGAATCTCTAGAAAGCATGTTACATTTTACATGTAACCTGTTGTTTCTATCATCCTTTCTCACTATCTCTTAAATACTGATCTTTGATAATAAACTTATGATTGTTTTCACTATAAATATATCTTAGTGCTGTGGTATTAAGTGCTGAACTGGAGCTGAACCAAGTTAGCTGGTATGTACACTGCCCCACTGGCGACAGCAGACCTGGGGATTGTGTAAGTGAGCCTTTAGTGGAGGAGTAGATGGACACTATGGGGGAATGCTTAAAAGGGGCTGAGGGACTAGGGTGTACTTTTTGTTAATCTACTAGGCAAAATAAGGGCACAACCCAGAGGAGATTGTTTGGGTGACTAACTGCTGGTAGTATCAAGGAGCTAACACTCAGTCAAGTCTCTGGCTTTGTGGATGAGGGGAAAGCAGTGGTTGTGTTATTCCTTGACTTTAGCAAAGCTTTTGATACGGTCTCCCACAGTATTCTTGCTGCCAAGTTAAAGAAGTATGGGCTGGATGAATGGACTGTAAGGTGGATAGAAAGCTGGCTAGATCGTCGGGCTCAATGGGTAGTGATCAATGGCTCCATGTCTAGTTGGCAGCCGGTATCAAGTGGAGTGCCCCAAGGGTCGGTCCTGGGGCCGGTTTTGTTCAATATCTTCATTAACGATCTGGAGGATGACGTGGACTGCACCCTCGGCAAGTTTGCAGATGACACTAAACTGGGAGGAGTGGTAGATACGCTGGAGGGTAGGGATAGGATACAGAGGGACCTAGACAAATCAGAGGATTGGGCCAGAAGAAATCTGATGAGGTTCAACAATGACAAGTGCAGAGTCCTGCACTGAGGATGGAAGAATCCCATGCACTGCTACAGACTAGGGACCGAGTGGCTAGGCAGCAGCTCTGCAGAAAAGGACCTAGGGATTACAGTGGACGAGAAGCTGGATATGAATCGACAGTGTGCCCTTGTTTCCAAGAAGGCTAACGGCATTTTGGGCTGTATAAGTAGGGGCATTGCCAGCAGATCGAGGGATGTGATCGTTCCCCTCTATTCGACATTGGTGAGGCCTCATCTGGAGTACTGTGTCCAGTTTTGGGCCCCACACTACAAGAAGGATGTGGAAAAATTGGAAAGAGTCCAGTGGAGGGCAACAAAAATGATTAGGGGGCTGGAGCACATGACTTATGAGGAGAGGCTGAGGGAACTGGGATTGTTTAGTCTGCAGAAGAGAAGAATGAGGGGGGATTTGATAGCTGCTTTCAACTACCTGAAAGGGGGTTCCAAAGAGGATGGATCTAGATTGTTCTCAGTGGTAGCAGATGACAGAACAAGGAGTAATGGTCTCAAGTTGCAGTGGGGAAGGTTTAAGTTGGATATTAGGAAAAACTTTTTCCACTAGGAGGGTGTTGAAGCACTGGAATGGGTTACCTGGGGAGGTGCTGGAATCTCCTTCCTTAGAGGTTTTTAAGGTCAGGCTTGACAAAGCCCTGGCTGGGATGATTTAGTTGGGGATTGGTCCTGCTTTGAGCAGGGGTTTGGACTAGATGACCTCCTGAGGTCCCTTCCAACCCTGATATTCTATAATTCTATGTTTCTCTCACTGAATGCAGGAAGGTAACAAGGTGACTCATAGTCCTGGGTACTCTGAGAACCACCATAAAAATCACCCAAACACTATTAGCGGTACAAAGAAGAGGATACTGAATGATTAAGGAACATCTTTATTCTGAACATCAAAAGGGAACTTGAATTTGGTCAAAACCAATTTACAATTTATGCCATTTAATAGCACTTCCATTATAATACAATAATATAAGAACTGGATCTGGAGAAACAACCTAACTTTTTATCCTTTTCAGTTAGAGTTCAAGAGCAGCTCAAATTAAAATGTAGCCTTATTTTAAAAACAAAATAGGAACCTGGCACTGAATGTTTTCTGCATATTACACATTGATTTAATTTATATCATTCTTCTCTGGCTTTAGTATTTACACTAGTTATCAGTATTTCAACAACTTTGTATGCAAGGTTAGCTATGAGATATTTCACTACTGCAGTTAACATTTCATTAAATGTTTATATATTTGTAAGAACCAAATTCTGCTCCAGGGTGTAAACAAAAGTAGAATCTGAATTGCCAACATGGTGCATAGACCTCGTCTTGCCCTCATGCCACAGAGAAGAGATTGACCCTAAAAGCACAGTAGTAAAAAACAGCTGTTCTTGTTGAGTTCTAGAACTACAGAAATTTGTCTTCAGCTCAATAAATCAGAAAAAAAAAATAAGACTAATCTCTTGAAAATAATGTGTCTGTATTCAATGGACTAATAGTATTTCTGATTTGATAAAATAATCTTCATTTTATGTTTAGTACATGCTTTGTCTTATGTCCTACAAAGTTTCTAATACACTTGGAGCCTATTGTATATTTCCTCACATAATCTTATTTCCCAAATGTTTCCAAAATAAATGTTTATGTAAAATGCACTCGTTCACGAACTTAACTCTTTAATCCAGATGTTCAAAACTGTATAAAAAACAAGAAAAGGTTTAGAAATTAGGTTGCTGTGCAAATACATAGTACAATGCCAAATAAAAGTATCCGGGGAATTATTTGCTTGTAATTAGAATGACTTGTTTGGAAGAGCTATCACGTTTTGATTTTCCTCTCTAAGCTCAGTCTCTACATTAGCAATTCCCAATATTGTTTTAATTGTTTCACAAATGGGTAGATGTCCATTAGACACACAGCAAAACAGTGTGAAAGTGCAAGATTTCCAGTAGCTCAAAAGGGTTGGCTGCTGTGATGCTGCTTCAACTCCATTAAAATAAACTATATTTGTGTACATGTGGCAAAAGGATAGTACAGGACAAGTCCATTCTGTTTTTCAGGTGCTCACCCCACTCATTGCCATATTATTGGAGCAACTTCCAGAAGGGCATTGAATAACATGACTATCATGTCACATCATTCTCTCTTTTCCCCTTATTTCCTCTTCCGGGGGAAATTAAGGGATTTTTTTTAAAAACGTTATTTTATGTCTGTGTTATTGAAGGCAAGGTCAAAGAAGTGCACTTTGCACTTGCAACAGAAAGTGACAATGTTTGAGAAGTTTCTGAGATCCTGTAGGAGTTCATTCCACAGCCTTGCTTCAGCCCCCAAAGTAGCTCTGGCTCATGCAAAGATGAACTTTACCTTCCAGTGAATAGCTCCACTGTGCCTGAGGAGCAAAGTAGTCAACTTAAGTCATCATCCCAGAGCTTCAGGTGATCTTTTATGTATCCTGGGAACAAACCACTGAGCTGAAGAACAGACACCTTGAATCTGACTTGATATTTTCTAGGAAGCCAGCTTAGAGGGCTAAGGACAGGTCTGAGGTGCTTACAGTAGCTCGTGCTGCCGAGAAATGCTGCTGCATTCTTTACTAGTTGGAGATTCCCAAGGGCTGATGATTTCATACGCAGGTATATTGCATTGTTGTACTTCAGCCAGGAAGTAATGAAAATGTGTATTACTGAGACTGGGTTATTGTCCACCAAAATTGGACTCAATCTCCTAGCAAACTAGAGTTTGTAGAAAGCATTACCCTCAGATACAGCTATGCAAGAGCAAGTGTAGTCTCAACCAAAGCCCTAAACTCTTCCCATTTTAAAAAGAAGGGTTCAGATTGTGCCTTGTCTCCTGTGGATGCACAGGTGGGAGAAAGTGCAAGAAAACACTCTCAATCTCCTTGGCACATAAGAGAGGGAGAGTTTTACACCAGCAGTGACACTATACTCTCCCAAGGGTCCCAGCCCCTTCTGCATCAGCCAGGGGAGCTAAACTCAAAAGGGGAGAGTACAGGTTGTTCTGTGTAAGGGGATGTCACAATCTTTGATCAGGCATGTGTTGTCCCAACATTCCCAAAACAATTCTAGCTGAGTAAGCCAGAACACCTGTGGCAATTTTCCTGCTACTGCAGAACCTCTCCACCTAAACACAGCAGACAACTTGATTTGTATAATCAAGGCTTGAGGGGTCTCTTTTGGTTTCTCCTTCTTGTCTCCTGTTCTTTTCTCTTAGGGCCTGATTCTATATTCCTTCCTCACCCAGAATTCCTGTAGCAAGGTTGTACCCCGATTTCACTTTGTCCCAATTCTTTAAGCCACTCCTGAGCCTCAAACATCACTGGCTCAAGGAGCTGACTTTTTTAGGGAGCCATCACAAAGTAGTCACATATGCTGCAAGAGCAGCTGATGGTGCTTGACATGGTCTCTCTTATACCCCCTATCATTCTTCTGTGGTCATGTAGCTTTCACTCTCACCCGCCCTGTGGGGTGGCGGGAAGGGAGGAATTTCTTCCTTACATACTGAATTCTTTTGAAAAAGAGAGGGTTTTGTTTGTTTTTAAACCTCTCCCTTGTCATATAGGTGGCATGTGAAGGCATCCAGCATGAATGACTGCAGCATGGTTAACTGCCTTCTCACATGCAAAACAAATTGCTAATTAAATGTCTCCCTTAAAATTTGGTACCAAATGATTTCCAAAGTGTGGGTGACTGATTCCCACAAAATAGATAAAGCAGCAATAAATTCACCATGAGCTGCAGCTCTCAAGGCATTGTGTTTACTTAAATGGTTAAGAATTAAAATATCTTTTAAAGCTGAGATAATAAATTGTGTTAGACAGCAATATTAATACAGATTTTAAGTTCTATGAAAAACAATGCCATGTGTTTTGAGTGCTTGTTTCAGCTACATAAAGCTATTGCATACAAAATACCTACTTAATACCAAATGTATGCTACTGCAGACAGCCTGGAAAAATTAACTAAATTCAGTCAGTGTCTTTCCAATATACTGCAATTTCTACTCCTTATTTGGATCTGCAATAATGATAATGAAAGGATAGTCTCAAAATCCAAAACTTTTCATTGATTATAAATACACAGAGAAATGAGCATTCTTTGTAAGCAAAACTTGTCAAACTGAATTACTAAGCTTTAAATCTTTGATTTCTAAAGCCCGGGTACTGCATCAGTCCTATAACATTCTTACAAGCACACACAGGACCTTATTTCAGAGGAAATGGGGGATGGGGAAAACATAATAGCAACAGTGTAACTCTAGATAGAAAGCAGCCTTGTATGCAGATGAAAATGTTTAAAATCTAATCACAGAGGTGGCTGCTCCAATCACAATGTTGGTGGCAAAGAGAAGAGAGGCTTATCTGTGAAGTAAGGAGGCAGACTGATCATATTCAGAGTAAAAACAGACAATAAATGAGAGTTGCCAAGTAGCACTCTGTACTATTGGAATTTTTGTTGAGAGGGACTCTGCAGTTCAGGATGAAAAAGGCTTTATTTAGCTCACATAAAACATGGTGCTCAGATGCTGTACAGAAACAGAATGCAGTGTACTCCAGCGAGCTATGTATGGGCTTTGAAACTGCAGCAGAACATGGGCTGAAACTTCTGCCTTTAATACAAAACCACCCTTCAAGATAGGGTGACCAGATGAGAGATGTGAAATATCGGGACGCGGGGGGGAGGGGAGAGGGGCCGGCAGAGCAAAACAAAAACAAAAAAAAACCCAGGAGCCATTGGCGGAGGGAAAAAAAAAAAGAAAAACCAAGAGCTGGCAGCGGAGGGAAAAAAAAGAAAGAAAGAAAGAAAAGCCGGAGCATAGGAAAAATTGGTGGGGGCTGAGCACCCACCGGCAGCTCCACGCCCCGTCCCCCCCACACCAGCTCACCTCCGCTCCACCTCCACCTCCCCTGAGCTGGCTGCCTCATCCTGCTTCTCCCCCCTCCTCCAGCGCTTGCGCCGCCATACAGCTGATTAGCGTAAGCCTGAGAGGGAGGGATGAGGAGGAAGAATGTGGCATGCTTGGGGAAGAGGCGAGGCCAGGGTGGGGATTTGGGGAGGGATCCAATGGGGCAGTGAGGGTGCAGGGCTGGGGGTGGGGCAAGGGCGGGAATTTGGGGAGGGACCCAAGGGGGGAGTTGGGGTGGTGGGGCGCGAGCCCCCTCTGCCTGTGCGCCGGAGCGCAAAATATCTGGACAATCCGCGTCCCGACCGAACATCGGTCGGGACACGGGACAAACAAGTAAATATCGGGACAGTCCCGATAAAATCGGGACGTCTGGTCATCCTACTTCAAGACAACCCCATAAACTCCATTTAGTGATACTATGCAAAAACTGCCCTTCAGCATGATTATCCCTCACTCCAGTGTCTATGACTTCACTGGCACAGGGAGGTGCAGTTTGTAATGCCCTGCACAAACCAAGGAAAATCTGGCAAGAGATTTTTTAAAAAAGATTTTGGAAATCAAAAGCAATACTTCCAAGATTTAATTTTGAGACATTAATTAAGTAGGATGCAAATACATTTATGTGAAAAGGAGCTAATGTCATACCCTGGCTTATTGATGACACTGTTTGGATGAACCTGATTCACAGGGCTTTGTTAGGGAAGACTATCTCTTGTCTCTTTTTAATTTGTTACTCTTTTCATACCTTTCATGACAGCTCTATTCCTGATGTTTTGTGGGGGGGGGGGGAGGGGTCCGCTATCACACCCCTTGGTTTCAAGTGGCTTCTATTATATATAAGATTTACAGTTTGGTTCAACGGCTCTCAGCAGCCCCACTATAAAAATTGTTCCAGCACCCCGTTTATGAGAGTGTAGCAGAGCATAGACTCACCGGTGCGGCGCCTCCTGATGGTCATCCAGGAATTAGCTCTTTTTCCAGCCCTCGCCTGCCTCAGGTCCCCGTGTCCCTCCCAGATCCTGGTGCCCCTTTACCTTGGGGTTCTGCCCCAGCAGTACCCCCACACCTTGGGTCTCCCCAATCCTCAATACCCACCTTGCCTCAGTGGCTACTGCCAGTCATCATCTAGCCCCCGTTCTCTGGAGCAGACTGCAGTCTGTAATGGCCACTCATCACTGGCAAGGGGGTTGGACCAGCTGCCTCTGTCTATACCTCCGTAGGCCTTCAACAAGGCCTACAGCCTGGGGAGTTGCCAGGCTAGAGCTCTTACCCTTCCCCAGCATTGCTCTGCTTCGGGTACCTGGGCTCTCAGGCAGCTAGGTCCTTCCCACTCCCAAGCTGGAGTGAGGCCCTCTTATCAGGGCCAGCTGAGCCCTAATTGAGCTGGCCACACCTGTGGTCAGCTACGCCCTCAGCTGCTCTCACACCTTTTATCCTAGCCGAAGCCCTCTCCAGGGCTGCTTTTAACCCCTGTTCTTCTGGAATGGAGCTGCATTTATCACTTAAGAAAAAAGGCCATCCTCTCTTGAGGTGTAAAATAGGATCTGCTGGGAGCAAAGGATGATATAACTGTTTTTTCTAACAGGCTTTTCATATGTGTGCTTTTCGCATGTGTTTTCTACTCACATATCAGTTGAAAAATCCTCATGACTCTGCTTACTACAGAGGGTTAACTAGAAATGTACAAAGCAGTAAGTGATTATTCTATTAAACCAAGCATTTAGTCTCTTTCCAAGTCCCATATTATTCACAAATAGCATTTACCAGATTAAAGGGAGGATGAGTCTAAATATTCAAGAAAAACAGACAGGAAGGACTTGATCCTGTACTGAACTCTGCATGAGTGGAATTTTTGACGTACAGCTTGATCCTCTGCACATTGATGTCCATGGCAAAACTTACATTGAATTCAGTGGGTCAGGATCTGGCCTTTCATGGGGTTGTGTGCAGGTGTAGAAATTTGTCTACACACAACTCAGCACAAGATTTAGACCTACATGAGCATTGGACTGAAAATACTATAGTTAGTATGTTTGATATCTAATATAACTGCATTTATTTATACTATTAAGTTAAAATAACGTACAGAACTACTCTTTTATGACTAACAACACCTCCCCCACCTCCAGCCTTCCCTACATACATGCAATTAATGTATATAGCAGGGTTATACATGTAACATGTCCATCAGCATGTTCACATCAGGTGAAACTGAATCCTGTGTAGAGGGTCCACGCAGACCTATACAACATTTAATTCCTATGTAAGCTCCTAAGTAGGATTACTCAAGGCCTGAGGTGAACTGAACCCACAAAGGATAATCCCTGAATAATAAAATCAATTAAGAAATTAGCCACTGCTGCTGCTGCTAATTAATACCACAATTTATATACACTCAGGCTTATATAACAAAAATAAAATAAAGGCATTGACTAATTTAAATCCAAAGTGTTAAAATAATTGAATATGTGAGGGTCTGTTCAAGATGTAAAAAAAAAAAAAAGGCAAAGAGAAAAATATTTAGGCAATGCATTTCAAGGAGTAAATTTCATTATGTATAATATTTTGGGTCCAGTCATGGCAATCACCCTCTTCCAACTCCGACTTACATTTACACCTGGCTTCTCTGGTGAAAAACCAATTCCAG
Organism: Terrapene triunguis; assembly: GCF_002925995.2. NCBI lineage: Eukaryota > Metazoa > Chordata > Testudines > Emydidae > Terrapene > Terrapene triunguis. The sequence goes on from NW_020664444.1 coordinate 27,914,874, forward strand.
TCCATATTTCCTAAACACAAGGACCTAATGTGACAGGATGTTCCAGAGGTGGTCTGAATGGTTGGAGCCAGCCATTATTTTCTCCCTGCTACACACCTACCAGATTAGCCCATTCATAAAAAAGTTTAAGTGAAATTGAATAAGCATAGAGGCATATATAGTTTTATAGGCAGTTAAACATGTGGTTTTATTTTGTTTAGATTTTACTTTATTTTTTGCCATCCTGAGATGTTGCCATTCTGTTGGACATTTCAATTGAATATATTTGGTCAGACAAAGTTTCTGTTTTCATTCCTAATAGAGAATTTTCCTTTGTTTCTAAGAACCAAAAGATGAATTTAAAGATCAACTCTTGCTCTGTTAACATTTCTATACAACAAGTTACCTTTAAAAAAAAAAAAAGAAGAACTGCCTATTCCACCATAATTTAAGAAAGAGATATTTGCATTTGAGAGTATTAAACAGATTAAATATGGAATAAATGTAATTGGTGTGTGGCCTCCTTACTTAGCTTTCCATGACAATGGTTTTCTATGTAAGATTAGAATACAAAAAATATTGTCCTCCTTGCTCAGTATCTACAATTCTATTTAACAAGTTTGCACTATGGACATCCAATTTACAGGTTTCTTCACTGAGATATAAAGAAAGCTACTCATATCCCTCTTATAAATTAATTTTCAAGTTTTGAGTTAAAGCATGGACATTGTACTTGTAAACCACTAATATCCAGGTTCAATATTGTATTTAAACTATTATTCAGGTGATTGCTCAACACCCCCGCACATGTGCAAATAACGACTAGTTTCCTCTAATATTGGGCCTGGAACCAATTTTGGTTTTCATTTTAATGAAATTGGTGTTTTAAACTGCTTCCTTTTAAACATGTCCTTGGAAGTCTAAGTAGTAACTAAATAATTTTGGTTGTTTCCTTATTTCACTAAATTATGGATAATCTAATTATCTACCCTCTCAGATGCACACAAGACATCAAAGCAGCTGTTAGCCATTGTGTTGAAGTGCTGGAGACCCTCTTCAGCAGAACAGTTGCAGAAAGCAATAGAATAATTGAGTGTGATGCCCTAAAATTGTGGTATGTTGTTTGTTTGTATTATTGCAATTCCAGTCCTCATCACATATTGATGAAATGTGCTAACTCCAACCTAACAGTACAACATGAGTGGGATACTTCATGGTTATTGTCACTGAGAATTATAATATTCATAACAGTATCTTTTGTATCCTTTCTTTATTTCTTCTTCAATGTTTGTGGGGAAAGGAAGGGATCCTGGTGGCTGCAGTTTGTTTGTCCACTATTATTCAAAATGGCTTACATGTGGCAAGCTGTGAGGAGAGAATTATAGTACTAAACATCAGACAAAGCCAGAGGAGTTCAACAATAAATGCCAGCTGGATGCTGAAGAATTTCCTCAAACTCTAGAGCCACACATAAAACGTTGATAAGGCCTTCGCTGTATTATCAATCTACTAACAACAAATGGATACACAAACTAGTGCTGTAATTGAAGTGTCCCATTTACATATGGAGACAGTTTATGGCTGTAGTGGGGATCTGAACTAGCACTTTCAGGTTCTTCCCGTGTCCTGAAGGGAATAGCAGAGGAATTACTGAAATGGGTGGGACTGGAGTGAAACAGAGCCCATAGAACTAGATTCTAGCAAGAGACTAAATCCTCATCAGCATCAAAACTACTTACCTGATCCAAAACTACTTAGCTGTGTTAGACCCTTGCATTCACAGCTTTGAGTCCAGAAATCCTCTCAGGAGGAAGGAAAGCTCCCTTTTGCAGTGTGTATTTCTACCTCAGGGTGAATTAGATTCTGGGAAGGGATCAATAAGCTCTTTTCCTGATTTACAATGATTCCAAGGGTCTGGTACACTTCCGGTGTCCAAACCAGTGCTCTACTTGTTTTGTGTAGGAATTTCACCTGTGCTAGGGCCAATCATCCAGGAATCGAAACACAGAGATGCTTTTTTCCCAGAGAGCTGCTGCAGCATCTCTATGATTTGTTTTTAATATAAGTGAAATAGAAGATGAAATGGTAATTGGAATTAAGATGTCCAGCCGCAAACTTGAGGCGCTTCTGATGGACTGGGCAATCAGGATGTGAAGGCACATGTCCTTCAGCTCTCTAAAAGCCAGAGAATCCCCTTGGTGGATGGCTGCTGGCATGAATGGAAAGCCTCTCTCTTGAATTTCTGGTATGTCACACATTGTGGACATCAAGATTAATATTGGATTCAGAATGACTGAATCAGAGTACCTTAAGTGTCACACCTGTTCTGGTGGATGTGGGGCAATGGCTCTGATGTCTATCAGGTAGCAGGGGGTGGCCAATACATTTTTTCCTTATTAAGGGACCCCAGATAAGAGGAGAGATATACATGATTGGGCAGAGCTGATGTATGCAATACCTTCTCTGGGTGATGAGGGACAGAAATGGGAATTTTAGGGTGATCTGGGAACAAATCTTGAAAGAACTGCAAATCCTTCTCAGTGCTGAGCTCTAAAACCCCAGTGCTGGGAAGAACAGTCAGAACTCATTCTAGAAGGATTTCGATTGGCTAGGGGAAAACTTGAATTTAGAATCCTTCGTATGATAGAACAAGAGTTAGTAGTGATGGTAATTGTTTCTGCTGGAGTAATAGTTGACTAGGAGACAGATTAAAAAACCTGGTTTTCACTCTCTCAGAAGAGGAGTTAAGAGCAAGTTTGAGTGTCTGTGATTAGGAGAGAGGCAAAGAGATTTTCCTTCCTGAGACCCCTTTGAGAGCTGAGTCACAATCTCCCAAACAAGCACTGGTGCCTCAATGGGGTTGGTATGGGGTGGTTATAACTGAAAACTTAAATAAAAGATCAAACTCAAGAGCTGTACATGGTAAGCCAGAGGGCCCTAAAACGTTGGTCTTAGGGCAGTTAGTGTCCTAAACAATATAACCGAGGCAATTACCAGCCAGCAGACATTCAAAGATATCTGTAAGAACCCACTTAAGGAGAGTAAGGCAGATGTCTTTGCCTGACTCTTTATCAGCTGTGTTTGGACACACTAGAGATATAGAAAACACCAAGAAGTAGGAAGGGAAGAATTTCCATCAGGCCTGGAGGCCTTACAGCAACTACAGATAAATACTCTTCTTCCCCACAACTGTACTTTTCCTCTTATACGTCTGTGCTGAGCCGCTGGGATCAACACTGCAGATGGAATCTGAAGCCTGATGTGGTCACCCAGTTCAGCCCTGCTCCTGTTCACGGCCACTCAGAGAGGAAGGATGCAGTGGATAAAGGACCAAGATACCATGTGCTGCCACAATGAAAGGCTGCAGAGTGATACAGAGGACCTTCCTCTTCTTTGGATCTTTCTGGTACCTGTTCTGGTTCTTCTCCTTAAGGCAAAGGGTGATGTGAACTAAATATGGGACATTAGATGGAGGCACCAACAGCAGATCGAGCTGTAGGCAGGAAACAACTGGATCCCTGTCTGCAGGGAAAATCAGTGCAGGAAAAGCTTGTGTTCAGCAAAATCTCTCTCCTGATTAGACACCACCTGTTTGATAGACCAACAGGAACATACCCCTGAGCTATACCAATGGTCTTCATGCCACAGAAACCATTTGATGGCCATTTTAAGATCTCTGTTTCTCTCTTTTCTGGCAGATAAATAAAGCCACAAATTTCTCCTCCACACAGAACACTGCTTTTATTTTTCCTTCCTTTTTTTAAAGTTAGAATTATCAGGTCCTTATTTTTCTCTCTGTGTGGAGGATCTTGGTAAGACCCATCACACCAGGCTGTAATCGGAGCCACAACTCTCGCTTTATGAGATATTTAAATGCAAATTAATCCAGAATAAGGAACGGTGTGAATTTCAAGCAGATTAACTATTCCTGATTAACTCCATGTGTGGATACTCTTATTCCAGAATGTGAATACCTTATTCTGAATTAGCTTAATTCTAGAATAAGAATGCTCAATTAGGCTACGTCTACACTACCCGCCTGAATCGGCGGGTAGAAATCGATCTCTCGGGGATCGAATTATCGCATCTCGTCGGGACGCGACATTCGATCCCCGAATCGACACTTGTACTCCACCAGGGGAGGTAGGAGTAAGCGCCGTCGACGGGGGAGCCGCAGAGATCGATTTGCCGCCGTCCTCACAGCGGGGTAAGTCGGCTCCGATACGTCGAATTCAGCTACGCTATTCGCGTAGCTGAATTTGCTTATCTTAAATCGACCTCCCCCCGTAGTGAGGACGTAGCCTTAGTTTAACCCAGAAGTTGATTAAGATAATTTGGAATAAAACACTCTGATTCTGGAATAAGAACATTCACCAATGGAGTTAATCAGGAACAACTCTTCCAGAATATCTCCATGTGTAGATGAAATTTAAACAGAAATTTACTTATTTCCATTGTTTCCAGTATGAGATTTAGAAAAAGTTTCTTCTCCCATTCATAAAATGTCTTCTCCCTATCCCACATGTTTTCTTTTAACTTTTAGGAGTTCCAATCCAGTTTTCCAGTTCCTGGGCACTATTGTAGCACTACATGCACTAGTAAAATATATCACTTTTTTTTGATCCGTCATTCTGTTTTCTATAAAGTAATTTGCTTACACCATTGAAAGCAGTTTATGGTACTGAAAGCAATTCAGTTTTGCATGTAAATTAACATTTTTATTAACTGATGAAACGATCAGTATATCTCTTTCACACTTAATTCCCATAAGTGTTGAATTAAGTACTTTGGAGCTTTCTCCACTTAAGCCAATAGCAAACAATTATTATTTCAGGACATGTTTCAATAAGGTTAGGGCCCTCTGTGTTTTATCTTCTCAGATTATTTTACTATACCTACTTCATACTGCTCTAACACACTTGACTAAGATACATAGCACTATTGTCAGTCTCAGTGGTGGTTCATCTTATGATTTATGGGCAGCTCAATTGATTATGTAATTTCAACGAGCAGAAACTCTGCAAGCAAATTAATGGCCTAGAGAAATGTCACTTAAATTGTACAACTGCAATTTTTGTAGGAAAGAAGTCACACTATAACTAGCAAAGTACAACAGAAGTTAGCCAGACTAATGCAACCCCACTCACCAGCTCTGTCTGTATTAGGAAGTTAGCTTGTTGCTCTCAACAACTGTCAGCAATGGACACTCCCTTGCAGCAATGCTAAAAAAAAGTGAGCTGAGGTGCTAGCAGCCCACAGTGGCAGTTTTCTGCTGAATTACAGAAAAAGCTGTAGTCTTGTTATCCGACATGTATCTCAAGAGAATTTTCTGTATTGGTATTGAAATCAGAATTGTCCCATCCATACTGGCAGTTATACCATTTTCAGAATATTTTCTAAGTTATCAGTTACCAACAACCACTTTAAGTAACAGGTCTTAGTATTGACAGGTCTGATACATATCTTTGCCTGTGGCAGTTAGTATATAAACATTCAGATCTTCCATAATATCTAGTTCTTAAACTATAAATTCAGTAATTTTTAAAATTAAAACTCACTCAGCAAATTATCACTCCTGGTGTGATCTACAGAAACATTTTCAAAAGCACACAAGTGACTCAGGGCACCTCTACACTACAAGTGTGACAGCTGCAGTGCGGAGCTATGCTGCCATAATGTTGTAGTGTAGACATTTACTGCCACAACAGAAGGGTTTTTTCTGCCCCTTGAGAGGCTAGTGGAAGAATTCTTCTGTTGACTTAGCAATGTCTACACCAGGGCTTTGGTCAGCAAAACCATCTCTCTCTCTGGGGTGTGAATTTTTCACAATCTTGAGCAACATAATTGAGTCAACCTAAATTTTAGGTGTAGGTCAGGTCTCAGGATCCTAAGTCCCATTTTTCAAAAAGTGACTCAAAGCTCTTAGATTTCTAACTCCAAATGACTTTCAATGGTCTGGTCTGCATTTAAAACTTAGACCAGCAGAGCTATGTTGGTTGAGGGTGTGAAAAAAAACCAACCCCACCTCACCCATCTCCTAGAAAACATAGCGATACTGACAAAACTCCCAGTGTAGATGCAACTATGCCAATAGAATAGTGCTTCTGTCAGCATAGCTAATGTTGTTTGGGGAGGGGTTTTCTTGCAGTGACAGAAAAATTCCTTCTGTTGGCGTACGCTCGTCTATGCTAGGAAGCTATGCTCAAAGTGGCTCTGTAGCGTAGACATAGCCTTAGACTCCTAAGTGCCTAATTCACACTTGAAAATGAAACTTGGGTTCCTAAGACAGTTAGGCATTGCAATGTTAAGTGGAGCAACACCTAAATATCTTTTAAAGTCTGGACCCCAAGCTAATTTTACCCATAGCCTCACATTAATTTACGACCATAAATCACACCAGCACCAAAGGGAATTAAAAAAAATGTGTAGTGAGGGGCGAATAGTCTCCTTATTATGTGTTCTGTAACCAGATAGGTGGTACTGTATCACAGAAATTGCTTAATATTGCTTAATATTCATGGACATTTGTTTTATCTGTAAGGAAAAAAAACTCATAGGATGTATTTCATGAAGCCCAGGTAATCCTCAAATTTTACTTTTATAAAGCTGTTAACTTTTTATGATGATTTATAACAGGATGCGTAGCTATGTTAATAATTTTAAATATCCATCGAGACTGTGTGTGTGTGTGTGTTGAACTGTGCTCTTTGAGAAAGACGACAGATTGGCGTGGTGCATGTTTAAAATTATAAAGTACACAGGGAATAGAAGCTTTTAAACTGCTCCTCAATGATATCCACCCCAAGCCACTCTTAGCTACCATAATGGTTCAGCCACTGAATGATTCTGTATATAATCACTGAGGGTCCTGT
>NW_020664444.1:27922124-27943343 GCF_002925995.2 Terrapene triunguis
CTAGTAAGCGTAGGAATAATCATCAGCTTCTACTTTACACAGAGTATTAGAGGGGTAGCCGTGTTAGTCTGAATCTGTAAAAAGCAACAGAGGGTCCTGTGGCACCTTTAAGACTAACAGAAGTATTGGAGATTTCCATTACTTGCATCTGAAGAAGTGAGGTTCTTACCCACGAAAGCTTATGCTCCCAATACTTCTGTTAGTCTTAAAGGTGCCACAGGACCCTCTGTTGCTTTTTACAGATTCAGACTAACATGGCTACCCCTCTGATATATAATCACTGTTTACCATATATTCCTAATCAAATGCATCTGTATATCTTTCTACAGAAAAACTTCTTTTGGAGAGTTTATAAGGCAAATGTTCAAACATGAATGCATTAACTGTTACTTTAAAAGTTTTCCTTCCTGCTTGTTGGAGTCTGTTGAGTTTTTGTTGATCATTCTTTACTTGTCTGGCTCTACTCTCTAGTCTACAGATGGCCTATGAAAAGTCAAACTAGGGGAAGAGACAAGGTAGGTGAGGTAGTATCTTTTATTGGACCAACTTCTGTTGGATGAGAGAGACAAGCTTTCAAGCCACACAGAGCTCTTCCTCAGGTCTGGGAAAGGACCGACATAGGTACAACTACATTAAATGCACACAAACTGGAGGAATGACAGATTGACAGTGGTGGAAGTCTCGTGCGGAGTCTGGCACCAAGAGTTATTTAAGTCTTGTGTTGAAGTTTTAGGAGGAAGCCTATCACATGCACAAAGTACTGATCTTACCAATAGATGCAAACTAGTTGTCCATGCTGATGTCTTGAATTCATTTGATAATTTAGAGTTTGATCCTGTCAGGTGTTGAGTACTCTTGCTCTGGTCCAACAAAGCGCTTATGTACATGTTTAAATTTAAGTATGTAATAGTCACACTGAAGAGGAGGGCAGGTTTGAGCCCCTAGTCCATCAGATTTTGATGACAAACAGGTAGTCTGGTGTGGGCATTCGTGAAATTGCTTTGAAATTGCTCTGTTCCCTTTTTTTTTTTTTTTTTTTCCACATTCCAGAGGATTGTGCTGCTCAGTTTCTCCTCGGCTTGAGGGATCCCTTCATGTGGCTTGCAAGGTTCTGTCTTATCACTCCTATTCAATGTATATATAAGGCAGCTGGGGAGTTAGGACCCAATCCAACAAAACACTTAGGCAGTTGCTTAACTTTAAGTCCAAGTGGTTCCACTGACCTCAGTGGATCAGGGCCTTAGTACTGAGGCATGTGCTGTGGTGCTTTTAGCATGTTGAAAACTCCCAGATTTGTACAACAAACCAGGTTAGTCTTATTCAGTGCCTGTATAAGATTATACCTCAGATGAGGTATAGCTTAGGCTGTGGCACACATCACAAAGAAAAGTGAATTTGCTGGCCATCTTTAGGTGCCATGGATCGACTGCAGAGGTTAAACCTCTTCCCCTGTTTTTGGGGGACGAGAGATATCAGACTTAATGTTGCTAGTGTTAAGGAAAAATATAATAAGGAATCTTCAGTTTCTCATTTTATATTTTGGACATAATTAAAATAAAACAAAATGTCCCTAGAGGATCTAGTATCGCAAGTGGTTAAAGAATATGCCCATATTCTATTTAATTCTTAAATCATTAAGAAAGCAAGCAAGTCTTGGTTATTCAGTTCAGTATTACCAACCTGTCATAAATACAGAATTTGCTTTTAATGGCTTGCAATTGGTACAGAACCAAATGCATTTACTTCTGCTTTTTTTTTTTTTTTTTTTTTTTTTTTTACGCTACACATATATTTAAGAAATGGAAACACTATGAATAGGATAACTCTAGTGATAAGTCTTCAAACTTTACACTTTATTGATAGCAAGACGTTTTAGAATGTTTGTCTTTTTTCCCCATCTGCAGTTTTTAGCAAGCTTCTGCTATTTTGATTCCCAATTCTATTATAAATTCCTGAGTAAGACTCTTTCCAATTTTGCCATATTCCTTCTCCAAGCCGACAGCTACTGTTGAAATAAATGTCCAAAAGCAATGATGCATGCAGATTTTAAAAGCTATAAATTAACTAAATGTCTGATCTACAACAGGCAACCACTAGACAGGGTCAGCATAAGGTTATGTTTATCTCAGAATGACTAAGCTAGAGTGTAAAGAGAAATAAACCTCTCAAATATATAAGGCTGCCTTCATTATCAAAGAAACAATACAAAAATATTCATAACAAAAGGATAATTTCATAGCAACATTTACATCAATTGTTCCTAGCATCCAGACAAAGCAAGTCTAACACGTATCATAATATGGACTTATTTAAATTAGGAAAAGTATTTGAAGGGACATAGCTTAATTGACAGCCAGGCCAGATGAGAGTGACACTGTATTTGCAGCAGTTAAAATGCAAAATGCTGATCCTGTAAAGATTTATGGACATGATTAACTTGGTGCACAAGGGGGCATGATCCTGCTCCATTAAAGTCAATAAGAGTTTTGCAATGCGAAGAGGATTAAGCCCAGGAACAACCTCAGATTAGATCAATAGTACTACTCAGATCATGTTCTTAAAGTTGAACAAGTATTCAAGACTCAATAACTAACCAAGAATTAGATAGACAAGGTGATCGAGGTAATATCTTTAATTGGACCAACTTCTGTTGGTGAGAGAGACAAGCTTTTGAGTGTACACTGTAAGAAAGCTTGTCTCTCTCTCACCAACAGAAGATGGTCCAATAAAAGATACTACCTCATCCACCTTACCTCTCTAATATCCTGGGAGCAACACAGCTACAACAACACTTCACAAAACCAATAATTTACAGTTTTGCCACCTTTTATTTCCAGATTGGATTCTGTTTGATTAAATAGGGATAAAAGGATTCAGTTGTCATCCTTCCCAGATTGATTAATTATTAGTTTTCTTTCAGCTGCAATAAATGGGAGTCCAGTAAACACACAAAGATAAACTGTGATTTCTAGCCTTACATAGCACAGCCATTATTGATTCATGGCAAAAATATTTATATATGACCAAGTCTAAGTTTTAAGGGAGGTAGAAGTCCATACCATTTTTAATTGACTGTGGTCAAATAGCTATAAACATATTATTAAACATATTAAAACTTGTCATTCTGACCTAAGCACTCTCTCATTCTGAAAAAATCATCCTTTATTCATAAAAATCTGTCCTTTTTAAATAACACATTTTTAAGTTTAAGGAGTTATCCTTAAGCATTGGCATTGACAGCATGGATGGATTTCTGACAAGAAAAGCATTTAGATGATTCTTTCACATGTCAACCTGAAACATTTCGGCTGACAAGGAACATGAAGTAGGTACAGCTCTATATGGATCACACACTTCTGGCCTTCACAAGAACATAGGTCATGACTGCAGGTTTGTTTGAAATCTAAAAGCGATAAACCTATATGGAATGATTTCACCAAGGATGTCAACCACAGATTAGAATAGCAAATTCACCTCAGTCAATATGTATTCTAAGCTGTTAATCAACCTACCTCACTTGTGAAAAGATCTTTAAGTGTAAAAAACATTTAATTAGGAATAACATCCTATTGCATACAACAAAGTCACCAGCCACATAAGCCTATAAACAAATGTGCTTTGACAGACTTTTGTCACCTCCTTTCCCCCCTCCGCCCGGCGACTCTGTGGTGAGCCAGTTACAAGTTTGTTCAACCTAGCCATTTCCTACATTCATCCTAACAGGATCATAAGTGCCACCTTCCATCTCCTACTACTTTCCATGTGCACTTTAAAAGTTAACAACACTAGTTGTACAAACCTGATAACATGTACCTCCACCTCCATTTGATTAGTCAAAAATAAGCTGGATACAGACACTCCCTCTCCCACCCCTACAAAAATCTCCCAGTAGAGTCCATATCTGGAAACAACCTTCTATTCAATAATTGAATCTGGCAAAGTCTCAATGAGCCCAATTCAAAAAAGCATCCCTATCGAGGAAAGTTGCCTACGGATATGCTAACATGCTTATCTGCATCAGAGACCACAGTAATTTACAAAAGCTGTTCTTGTAATGTTCAAAATTCTTTTATCATTTTTCTCTTTCCATTTAATTTATATCATATTTTAGAGAGAGCTGGTGACACCCCTTGTTATTAAGGCTGTCTGAAATTTTCACTATAAAACCCTGTTTTCAGTTGCTTATAAAACTTTGTCAACTTTTAATTGTGTTGTCTGAAATTTTCCGTGTCAGGTGACTGCCTCAGGCTAGGTTTTTTTGGTTTGGTTTTTTGGTTTGTTTATGAAAATTTCTGCTAAATGATTCAGCCACTTTTGAGAATGAGGTTAGTAAAAATCTGCTGTTTTGTCCATGTTAAATTCTAGACAACTTTTCTTAGGAAAGTTGTAGCCTCCCAATGTTTTGGAGCAAAGAATAGAATTTTGAGAGGGGCATGGCCTTTGAGGGATGTACTTTTAGCTGCCCCTGGGCATATCTGCCCAAATTTGGTCAAGTTAAAAGTCTTAAAAATCTTATACATACTTAGTGCACATTTCTTTGATTTAAGCAGCTAAATTCCCTAAAGATTCTGTTCACACCGGGAATGCTGTAGCCTTTGGGTTGAACAGGACTTTCCCTGCAATTGCAACTCTGGGCTGCTGCAGACTGTTCCAGGTCCAGGAACCTGATCTAAGCGCAGGGAGACTGGCTCTCCTGCCCTTTCAATGACTCTCCTTCTGATCCTGGGGAGCAAAGGGGAGGAAGTTGCCTGATTCTAATACAGAGGGAACAAGAGACTGACTGGAGGGGGTGGGCAAGTACACTGGGACAAGGACCTGGTGGGAGTGTGACTGGGACTGAGGGTTAATGGGCTGAGGGGTAGAGAGAGAAATAGGACTGACTGGGCAAGGAGAGTGGGACTGAATTAGTGGGGTAGGAGGACAGAAGGGAGACAGATGTGATGAGAAGCCCTGGTACAGGGGAGAATTGGCACTGGCTAGAAAGAGACTGGCACAAGGAGCCAGAGAGTGGACACAGGAGCCCAGTGAGGGAGATTGGGACTGGGAGTCAGTGGGGATGGGGGCAACTGGAGCCAGGCTGGGGAAGAGATACCGATTGAATGAGGAGTTGACGGGGGGAATTGTTGGGCAACGAGACTGGGGACCAGGAGCAGCAGGGTTTGGGAAAGGCTGGCCAAAGGGGACTGGGACCAGGAGTTGGGGGGGGTGAAGGGAGACTATATTGTGATGGGGAGTCCAGAGGGAGGAAACTAGGCTTGTTGGGCAAGGAGACTGCAACTGTGAAGAGAAACCTGAGGAGCAGATACTAGGGCTAGCTAATTGAGGAGAATAGTGCAGGACAAGATGCTAGTGATGGGGAAGAGACAGGTTGGAGGGGATGACACTAAAGGGGTCACAGTTGTGGGGAATGGACAGAGGAGTCTGTGCCCACTAGACCACACTCCCTTCCTGAGCCTGAAATGGAATTTATGATTCCTGAGTGTGACACTTTCCTGGCGTATTCAGGATTATGAGTCACCTTGTCAGGGGTGAAAATGGGCCAGTACGGCGTACTGGTAAGAAGTGGACGCCAGTACCAGCCTGTACGCAGCCAACATTACACAGCCTTTTTGTCCCCACCCCCTTCAGCAGCCCTGCCAGTAGGGACCCGACAGGGCCGCTGATGGGGTGGGGGTAAATGGGGCAGCTGCCCTGGCGCCTGGCGATTTAAAAGGGCCCGGGGCTCCCGGACACTGCTACCACTACCACAGCAGTGTCCAGAGCCCCGAGCCCTTTTAAATTGCTGATGGAGCCCCGGGTGGAGTGGGCCAGGCAGCACAGATGGCTGGCAGGGGGAGGCTGACCCCCAGTCCTGCCCCTTCCGGTAAGTCTTCTAGGTTACTTGAACCCATGCACCTTGTCACCCCTTTGTCTCAATGAGGGGAAGATTTGCTTGTGCTTACCTGGCTCAGCTCTGTCACACCACCCATCTGGTAGCTATTCAAACAATCTCCTCAGGGCTCTGCCTGCCCTTACTTTGCCTTGAAGGTTGACAGTAGGTACTCCCCAATCCCTCAACCTCCTTGAAATGTTCCTCTTCAGTGTCCAGCCCTGGACAGTCACAGAAATTACTAGCTAAGGGGTGTTCCCAAAGGAACAGTTCACACGACAGCTTGTTTGGTTCAAATGAAGATCAGCTCTAATATAACAGCACAGCACTGAGATATATTTTTAGTGAAAACAATCAAGTTTATCATCAAAGGCTAAGGTTTAAAAAATTGTGAGTAAGGATAATGATGGAAACAGAAATGGTTACATTTCAAACAAAAAGTGTAACATGTTTCCTAGAGACTAAATTTAACTTTAATAGACTAAAATCTTCATCTAAATCAGTTTATCTCATCTAAAGCAATCTCCCAGTGCCTCCACAACATGGCTGGGATCCCCCTCCATGAATGCAGAGAAAAGGCAGTACTTTTTTGCTTCCTCAATGAAGCAGCACAGGGTGTCCTTTTGCTTTCCCCTTATATCCCCAAAGTTATATTGTCTTAGCACATGGCAATGCTAACACTCAGGACTTTAAAAAAATACAAACCTGTGTGCTCTTTTCCTGTTCACTCCATATGTAAATGGGGCTTCCATTTTGTTGGCTTACATGGCTTAATCTACATGGCTGACAGAGAGGTGAATCAATATACTTTGTCTGCCCAAAACCTGCTTGTCAGCTCTGCCTTGGACATGGACTTCTAAAAAAAATAGTTTCAGTACGTATACACAACTCTTTAAATTTCTTCCTACATACATCTCAACAACTGTGGAGGATCGGTATGACATAGACCTCACATAACATCCTTTATGGATAAATACCATGAAAGTGGTGCTAGACTTAGTGAGTTTGCCAGACCTGTTAGGAGTGGCTGTTCCAGAACAGTGAACCCTTTGCCAACTGGCACCAATGGGCCTGTGTCACCATTCTTCTACTGTCAACAAATACCTGTGAAACTGGCAAAGCTTCCATTTCATCCTTCTCTAGTACTAGCCTATGTAGTAGATGACAGCCTACATTACTGCTATTAGTTACTCCATTAGCTGAAGTGGCAGAGATATGTGTGGCACATCTAAAAATTCCAACCCTGATGATGACACACGCGGTTTTCTCCCCAGAAGGTCCAGTCTCTTAGAGCCTTCATCTTCCAGGATGGCCCTTGGATAGTGTACCCAAGCTCTTTCTGTAGCTACCTGTACCACCTGCGAGTTGGGGGCATGTCTCACATGGGTATTGTGAAAATAAATTCATTAATATTTGTGAAACACTCAGATATTGTAGTCATGAGCGCTATAGAAAAGCTCACAAGGAAATCAATAAACCTGTCTTCAGAGCATAATTTGAATAGTGTGCAGTAAAAAAGGCATATTTAAGTATGACTAATAAATATGAGATCATGTACTTAAAGACAATCATAATGCATATGCACAAGAAAGCTGAATTAAAAAGTTACACAGGCAAGCTTAATTCTGGCATTTCCTACCTTTTGAGTGCTTGATTTTACAACCTTAATTAACTTCTTTTTTTAAAAATAGTGTTTTATATGTTTGTGTGCATCAACACTTTATATTATACTTTACATGTTCAAAGCAATGTACAAATATTAACAAATTAATCTTCATAATTCACGTCTAAGATTTATACATTAAGAAAACATTAGCCCTGTTTAACAGACGGAGAAACAGAGAGTAAGTGACTTGCATAAATCAAGTCAGTGGAAGAGCTGAGTTTAGAATTCTTTCCTTGATCATATACCTCACAGTGCATAAACCAATTGTAAGAGACTATTACTCAGAGCCTTCAAAACAAGAACACTTATGCTGTAATATTAGTCACCTTTTTTCACTTTGCTCCATAACCCTTACTCTATACCTCTATACTGAGGTTTTATTTCTTCACCATATACCATTTGGACAACACTGAAAAGTGTATTTGTTATTAGAGGAAAGGATGACAATGTTGCATGCCTTCTCCTTCTAGGAAGGGGGATTTCAGAGCCAGAAAACACCTGTATAATATGTGATACCAAAAGGTGCTTATGAACAGTACAGGGTTTAAGGGACAGTAAAATTTCTAGCACTGGGTACTATGAGCCAGATAGGGAAATTGCAGTTTTCCTGGGTGAAAAGCATGGAGAGGCTGAGTCCCTATATGGCACCATCTCTTTCTTCAGAAATCAAAGATGTGAAATTCCCCCTTCCCCTCAAAAAATAAAAATAAAAATCACCACGTTCCCAAACACAACATACTCTACATTAAAAAAAGGAAAGAAAAGAAAAAGCCGCCACAACTCCTTACCTCCACTGTGCCCCCAGAAGCAGGGGAGACTCTTCATTTTGATTTGTTTTCCCCCCTAAGAAACTGTATTAGTAGTGTTAGTCTCCAGTGTATTGGAATCATTTTCAAAAGTAAATGTATTTTGATTTTCAAGACTATTCATATGAATATGTATTCATTTTATATGCATAAATACGTTCTATAAACACCCCACAATGTATTCTGAAAAAAATTCCTGATTTCCTTATTTTTTTGTCTCACTCATTAAAGATTCCTTTGTGACATATCTGACCAGCAGCTTTATGCAAGTTGATATCAGCTCATACATCCTTTTTAGATCTTCTGAATTTCTGCCAAGGCAGCAACACTTTGCCAACTAATTTAATATTACAGATTAATGCAAAAAGCCTGTAGCTCTAAATCCTTCTCATGTATCCTGCATTAACACTTGACAGGAACCTCACAAGTAGAAGAGCTACTGTAAATGGGTACAGTATTCTTGAGCTTCCATATAAATAATCAGTCTCTTGACAAATTGTTTAGCTAGTCATTTCTCTTTCCTCAGAAAGTGATAGATTATACAATGCCTAATTTTTGGGATGATATTATAACGAAAACTCACGTTACAGTTTGACTCAGTGGCTCTTGCTAGATGCCGTGTAAGAACTGGACTCAGAACTGACAAAAAAAGTGCACTCATTCTAAAGGTGACAAGGGAATGGTGGTGCTACAGATGCCTCCCAGCAAAAGTCCCACATCACAGCATTTAGGAGACTAGCAATTTCAACAGAAACTTGGGATATTAAGAACCAGAATTGTGCTCTAAAACACTACAAGTAGAGGTATCCGCTCAAACTACAGATTGAATTACATTCCCTCAAGTGTAGTAGAGAATACAATCTAATCTCAGTAGCTCAATAAGCTATTGTGCCGGTAAATCTAGTTTATTTTTACTCCACTCTTTCCATTCTTCATTGATCATTTTCATCATTTTATCCATATAAATATGTTAGGTCACCTAGAAAATCAGATTACTCTAGTTACAATTATTAAATGAAACCAAAGTAAGTATACTTGTAGAAAGAGACAAGCATCACTCTTCATAGAAGCATAGATATACTCACTTGTAATAGCTTATCAGGTAAATCAGTGCTATAAATTAGCTACATTTATTTTTAATTTTGAACAGGACAATTTTTTAACACAGGATAGTGGGGGGAGAGTTATATTTTTATTTTTTCCTTTAACAAGTCTGTAAAATGGTGGGACCATATTTTGCTGTCTATGTTGTTGCAATACCTGTTTGATGTCAGGGCACTCCTACCCTTACCTCCAGAGTGATCGATCCAGCAGGGGTCGATTTATCGCGTCTAGTGAAGACGCGATAAATCGACTGCCGAGCGCTCTCCCATCGACTCCGGTACTCCACCGGAGTGAGAGGCGCAGGCGGAGTCGACGGGGGAGCGTCAGCAGTCGACTTACCGCAGTGAAGACACTGCAGTAAGTAGATCTAAGTACATCGATTTCAGCTATGTTATTGACGTAGCTGAAGTTGCGTAACTTAGATCGATCTCCCCCCCCAGTGTAGACCAGGCCTCACTCAGTGTAGCAACATCCACCAGAATGCACCCCCCACAGCCTCGGGAAAGGGGGGCTTTGTTTGGGCGGGCAAGAGAAAAGAGGATTTGTGGCTTCTTTAAAGGTCTCTCCCCTCCTTGTGGATGCTAGGTGGTAGATAGGGAGGTAAAGTTCAAGTTGTTGCAACTTGGTAGGTTGTCTAATGCAGGTAACTGTTTGATAGCAGGTCAGGTTTCCTATAAGCCAGAATTGGAGCCACAGGCTCAGAGGAGAATAATATTGCCTGTATTGTCCTCATAACACTTACAGCTGGGTATTAAGATAAGGACTATAATAAAATCTCATGTTTCAGGGTTTCAGTGAATCACCTGCATGGGTCAGACACTTTTGAGGGGCAGGGATTGCCTTCCTCTGAATTATCAAAGATTGCCCAGCCCTGCAGATGGGACACTAGATGGGATGGACTGGTGATCTGAGGTGGTCTAGAGAATCCTCTTTCTATATACCTCGCTAGTTTGTCCTGCTCACGTGCTCAGCGGCTGTTTGATCACCAGATTTAGGGTCAGGATGGAATTTTCCCCAAGGTTAGACTAGCTCCAACATTGGTGGCATTGTGACGTTTTGCTTTGCTTTCCTCTGTAGCATGAGCCATGGTTCACCTGCTGGGATCCATTATGTAAGGGAGATAGTAGAGATCAATTTATAGAAGAAAAAAAGAATGACCTGCACTGGACAAATTATTGACAGCCAGTTCCTAGACATATTCATGATGTTGTGGCCTAATTAAACCACATCCCTTCTGTCTCGTCTTTCTTCCTGCATATCCAGGACAACATTGACTTGGGCATGTCCAAAAGTCCTGTATACATCACAAACAATAGGCATAATTTCAACTATATGGCACCTGCCATGTTATTGGTATCAAGGCATATATTTTTTTTCTCCAGTACAGTTTGATAAGCATCAAATTATTCCAGTCACTTTCAAATTGGACATAGAAATCTGTCTGTTTTCTAATCCTTTAACTACCACTCATAGTTAAAAGGAAATATATAGTCAACAATTTTTTTTTGACATTAGATACATTTCTAATTTAGTTGCAATAAATTCAATTATTTAAAATCTTGAAGGCTTAGGTGATGGTAGTTAATAATACCTCTAACTCACCTACCCAACCCCAAAAGCTCAAAGACAATCAGGAGCGGGGCCAGGGTTTTTGCCACCCTAGGCTGCAGCACTCCTCCTCTGAGCATTCAGGGGTCCTGGGGTCTTCGGCGGCGGGGGTCCTTCCACTCCACGTCTTCGGGGCACTTCGGCGGCGGGTCCTGGAGCGAGTGAAGGACCCACCGCTGAATTTCCGCCCCCCAAATCTTGCCGCCCTAGGCGACGGCCTAGTGGAAGCGCCGGCCCTGAAGACAATTTTACTAAGTCATTTCATAAGTTTGAGCCTTGTTAAAAAAAAATCAAGGACTATCTATCCAAATGTTTATGCATTACTCATTTAAAATAATTAGCAACTGATACAATGACCATATGTGGTCATTATGGAAAATTATATTAAATGGATATGCAAATTTTCTTCTCCCCACACATATATTCTCCACAAAGAACTGTGACTAGCAGCAAGTAGTGCAAGGTAATTATCACAAACTTCAAAGAAACTGAACTTCACCATTAGTAATATTTCAAAGTCAGACTAATTCTGTTTTTATAAACAGTGGAATGGCATAGGAATATTAAGAAAGGTTCACAATAAGAATCAGAATAACTTTTGTAAGGTGTTATTTTTTGTAAAGTGTATATTCATGTATATGTAGAAAATAATATATTTATACCCATATACAATGTGTCCAATGAAATATATAAACAGCAGCAACCGTGAAACCTGAGGTATAGAGAAAGGAGAAACTAATGCACTTGATCCTTCCCCTGTTCTCAAAGATATTTACTAGCTAACAATCTCTGTTCTCTGGACTCATAACCCTGTTATTGTGAACGTTAGCTGGCAATATGCTGACTTATGTTTGCATTGAAATTTGGTGCCATGCTTCATTAGCTAGCCAACAAAGCAATCCAGGAGTGTTACTGAATCATACACAATTCTCAGTATTCTTTCCTTCTCATTCTTATTTCACTGTGTAATTTCTTCTCCAGCCTATTTCTCAGGAGGTAAAAAGAGGTTTTGTCTCTTTTTTAAAAATTATCTCAGAGAACAATATAATATTGCCACTTTAACACAGTGTCTCTCTTATCAATAAAATACTTGTAAAAAAAATCTAATAATACACCATGGAAACTAATCTGAAATACTGCAGCAAAATGTTTTAATTTAATAAATTTTAAGTGAACAAAACTCTTAAAAGTAGAGAACTGTTGGTGTTCATGTATTTAATTCTTTCAAGGATGCTGTAGTGCAGATGACTTTTCCTTTCATCCTGAACAATATTATTTCAAGTTTCTCCATACACAATATTATCCAATTTTACCCCATATACTGTTCCAATCACCAGTTTCGCATGAACCCAGAGGGAAGTATAACAGCACCTTTTAGAACCACAATCAGGCCTGACTGGCCCCTCTTCCCAACGAAGTCAATAGGAGTTTTCAATCAACTTGAATAGCGGTCTTATCAGACATTTGACGGAGTAGCTCAAAGAGCATGCACAATAATCAAGTTACATTTGTTAAAATCCTCCCTCCATTGGATAAAGACATGGGGAACTATGGAAAAGCAGATTTTGAAGCTTGAGACAATTGGTGAGATTACTTGAATATTAGTAGTGTTAATCTATTCATTGAAGAAGAGAAGCTTATCTTATTATAAATCAGTCTACATTGAGATTCTAGTTATGAACTTTAGCTATGATAGATCATAGCATTCAAAAGCTTGCATAGTTATCTGTGTGTTGTGTTGTATTGTAAAACTAACCTTGGGATCCTTCACATACACAGACATACACAAACAAGGAACAAAATAAAGAGACAAGTATAACTTGTTTGGTAAATCCTGAGAATGATTAAATAATAATAAAACAATAGACTCATATAGAACCTTTTAGCCAATGAAGCAAAAAGCACATTACAAAAATTAAGCAAGCCCTACAACAGCCCTGCATTTTACAAAGGTTAAAAGGAGGTACCAGAGGTGTCCAATGACTTATCAGAGGTCCCAGATCTGGCCAGTGTCAAAGGTGCAAATAGAATCCAGTGTCCCACAGGCCAACCTCTAGATCACATTCTTTTCCAATAGTACCAAAATAGGGGAAAGAGTGTGTTTATGACAGTGCAATCTATAGCAAAGAGACTATTCAAAATCTGATACCATGGTATATGCTTAGAGCTTCTCTGTCATATATCTAAGTGCAGCTTTCAGGTAAGGTTGCAGATGATGTTCTTTATGGGGTTTTCGCCACACACCATAATTAACAACAAATGCTGACTGTGCACTTTGAAGAAAGGTTGAGAGAGACAACTTAAGCTTTGTCATCACTGGCATATGAAAGGCAAAATTTTTGTCCTGCCAATAACGCCAATGCCGTGTCACTAAAAGCTGCGTAGTGTAGACATAGCCTTAGTTAAATGTCACCGTCAGGAAGAACATACTGCTTCCAGAGACATTTCCTATCGTTAATATGTCCTCAAAAATCTTCACGAGCCAATAGGATTTTTCAAGCTGGCAGATTTTTTCTGCAGAAAGCTCACTGTGCTATTTTTTAATAACTTCTTTCACAATGTTAGGTTAAAATCATAGAGCTTATGAATACACCCAAGCACTGGTGAATCAGGATAGGTTTTGAATTCCAGACTGCTAGAATTAGCCTGCTGATCAGGTCAAATAGGTGACAAGTTGTGACTGCCCCTCTCTTTTGCTTCTTCCCCTTTCCTACTCCTTTAGTCCCTAGCCCAATTAAAAACAAAACCCTACAATCTAAGTAACTAACAAGCTATATCAATTCTTCACCATATTCATATTTTTGGAGTTGTATTTCCCTCCATCCCTCATCCTTCATCTGTTTTTATCTTCAGACCGTTAGCTATTCACAGAAGGGATTGTCTCTTTTCAGTTAATGCACAGTACCAAACATAATGGATGCAACAAAGTGACACAAAAACTTGTTTACCAAAAACAAGGGAAGTTGAAACTCTCAACAAAAACACAGTCAAAATTCAATTCCACTTCAAAAGCTGTGAAGTAACGATATTAGTTGCAAGTTACTATGTAGCTTCATTCTTTTCCTACGGAAATCATGCTCATTACATTGCAGTAACTGTGCCATTAACACAGGTCATCAGTATCTAAGAAATTGGATGTGGATCTCTAGAAATGGTAAACCAAAATATACTGAAAAATGTCTTCCTGTTAAGTCAACTTTACAGCCTTAAATTATCACCTGTCCTGCAGAGGATTTCCTACCTCATAGAGTGACTTCCATGAACACTAAATTTCTATTAAAAAAACTAATAATAAAATGATGATGGATGATGATCATCATACTATGATACTGGCAGGACACAAGGAATAATTTTAAGGTTATTGGATTGACGTTGACAGGGTAAGACACTGATGAAAAACTTCATATTCATGTGCAAGTGTATTCACTCCTTCATGACTAGATATCAATGTTTATTATTTGACTTTGACCAATCAGATACATGGCATTGGTTTTGCAAAGGAAAAGTAGTACTGGCTGTACCAAAGAATACAGAGAATGGAAACCCATACCCTGAAAACCCCAAAGAATCTTGTGAATTTAGTATGCAGAAATAACTTCCTGATGTATTTGTGACCCTGCTCCCAAGTGTAGACTTCTATACCACTCCTTGACAGACTTACCCCAATCTAACATTCTCCTTGATGAATTACCCTTCTGCTCCGGGTCTCTAAACTCCCACCTCTACGCCTGTGGTTTCCTACCTGCTCCATTCCTCAAGATTCATGTTTTCCTCTTTTACATTACAATTTTTTTCCAGTTTACTTTCAATGGAATAAGTCGATTAAATTCCTTGTGCTCTTATATTTTTAAAACAAGTTTCTTTGGTCTTACCAACAAGACAGAACAAACTCTGCTAAACAATTGAGTATCTTTATCATTAATTTTAGAGTGAGAGCCTCTCTTCTTGTTAAAGATATGTGCAGTAATGGTGATAGAGCATAAAAGGGCAACTAAATCGCTGGTTTAAAATAAAACTTCCTCTCATAGTGACTTTTCGGTGATTTTGATTCAAATGTGTTGCCATATATAGAAGAGGAGCAAATAAGTTATACGCTAACCAAAAGAGACTTTGGTTTGATGACTATAGAAATTATTCTCTTGTACTTTAGATTTTTTTTTATTACATCTAGAAAAAAGAAGCAAGATACAACATTTACAATGAGATAAAATTAAATTATTTATCATTTGCAAGCCTAATGAAAGAACTTGAAGCACCTACACACCATATGACTACAGAAAAATATAAATATCGTAAGTCTCTCTTAATAATGTTTGCAGCATTGTAGTTGTGTTACCTGTTTTTTCTGGTTACCATCTCCAGACCCTTGGAAGAGCTCTGTGAAGCTTGTCCCTTCTGCCAACAAAAGTTGGTCCAACAAAAGATATTAATTTATCTATCTTGTCTTTTTAATAAATATCAAATAACCTGACAAGAACAGAGACAGAATAAATCGTACAAACGTGAGCCACACTTTGTAGTTAATGTAGAGAATAAAATATTTTGGGAAGAATATTTCTGGCCCCAAACTTATAGTATAATAGGGAGACAATTTAAATGTTATGGAGGTCCTGTTTCCCCCTTCTTTTAAAGTTATTTGCCATAGTCAGTACATCATGTAGCATAAATTTCCAACTAAAAAGTCAACTTACACATTTAACTATAACAATAGTACAAGGTGCTTAAATCTTCCAATAACATCCCATCAGATATTGGAAGCTCTACAATACACAGCATAAAATGATTGCTCACTTGTTTTCTGACTGGCTTTCAATGCTCTAAACCTTCTACAAGTCTGCCTGTTCAACTCCCACCCATGTAACACAATATGCATGTTGTTATAAGGAATGAGTGATAAATGCATTCCTTTAGGACATGTTTTAAAAAGTTCTTGAACATGCATCAGAATAAAACAGAAGTGAATAGTTAACAAAGGTTGATAGCTTAGTTGAGTGTTCATCGGGATTTATTGGGGGTGAATATTTGCCAGGAGGACATCTATATTCATTGGATGAGAAGTTAACATATATATGGTTTATTACATTTTGAAAGTCATCAAAATTATCAGGAAAACTATCCTTTATATCCATTAAGTTCAAAAGTGTAACTATTCATTCTTTTAAACTAGCATGATAAAGAGAAGATAGCATCAAATATCAATTTCTACTTCCTGAATGGCTGAAAGTACATTATAGCTAATCAGGATTTGCTCATTTGCATATATTCTCTGATTGGTCACCATTATTCTGCATCTCACCTGTGAACTGTGGAACAATAAAAAAATTCACACTTGTATGTCTACCTCAGTCAAGGGTTGTCCCCTTGTATGTATGACATAGTAAGAATGTCCACTTCTGTGACCGGTTCCATCTAAGAATCTCAAAGCACTTTATCAAACATTCATAATATTACATTCAGAATGCTCCTTTGAGGAACTTAAGTGTCATCCACATTTTACTGATGAGGAAAATAAGGTACAGAGTGGGGCAATACCTTTACCAAACTTACACAGCAAACCTGTAGTGAACTGGGGACAGAATTCAGGTCTCCTCACTACCAGTCCAATGCTCTAACCAGCGCCTCCCCTTTTACTAATTGTCTTCATTAAAGCATGATTCTGATCTGTAAAGTGTCTCTGTAAGAACAAAATGTGATCCCATGCTTATGATCTCTCAGTGGCTTCCATATCAAATCTGTCAGTTAACAAGCAAAAAGATGGCTTTCCTAAATACCAGTGCTGCAAGTACAAACTGAGGATCTGAAAGATTTTGCAAATGGAACTTAGTTAACAATTCTCTTGCTGATGCAAGACCCAGAAAATAATCCAGGTCACCCTCTAGTAGCTGTCTTGGCTCTGTAGTGATAACAGGAGGGAAAAAATGTAGTAAAATCTTATTTTTGTCATTCATGTAAGCAGTTTATGACTCTCATACAGCAGTGTTTGGAGTAGTGCGAGTTTTGTCATTTACTTCAATTTTATCAGAAGTGTAAGTGTGTGTATATATATGTATCCCAACCTCACACCTTTTAAAAGTTCTATGAAACCTAACGGTCATTCCAAACACATTTCAAATAATGAAATTCAATATTTACTAGATAATATTATTATGAATTAATTGCCAAAGAAAAAGACATCACAATGTGATCCTTTCTAAAGATACAAGAGCAGGCTACATATCTTAAAAATGATATTTCCAAGTACACAGACAGGGAAATTAATATAGAAATAAAATAGATAGTATAGAGCAGGGGTCAGCTGGAGCTGGAGTCAGAGGAAGGAGAGTGGCCGAGGGGCAAAATCAGGGATGGGGAGCGTAGGAGCTGGGGTTAAGCCCAAGGGCAAGGTGCTGCCAGATGGTGGCAGACGGCAAAACCCCAGCACAGGGAGGGGCAAAGGGGATAAAAGTTACTCCATATAAGGTGAGCCACCTGCAGTGTTTGCAAAAATAGTGGGGGAGAGGGCTAGAGGGGCTTTTTTATTTCCTCTCTCACAGGACAGAACGTCACAGCACAGGCTTCCCAGGGCTGTGTCCTCAAAGGGACAGGGCATCCCAATGCATAAGACATATGTTGAGTATTTAAAAGAATCCCTTATCAGTTTATATGTCTGCATAAAATCTCATAAGTGGTTCACAAATTTGTCTTATCTGCTGTGGTGATTCCCTGAATTGCACTCCCTTTCTTGCAACACTAGATTTAAAATGGATGACTCCTTTTAATTGTTCACTTTCTAACATGTTTTTATTATCTTACTACTCTTAGCACGTCATCATTTACCTTTGTTAAAATTGTGCACCTGGGTATCATTGTGCTATTTAATTTATATTTTAATAGCAAATAATCATTGAAAATATTTATAAGTAAATAGTTACTAGTAGTTTCAACAATGAAATCTGTGTTTCTAGAATAGCACTTCCTATGTTTTACTGTGATTAATAATTTGCAATTTTTAATTCTTTTTTTTTTCTATATATAGCACACGTGTATTCTGTTGGTTGATGCCCTGTCACAATGTCCTACCCTGGACCAGAGAATGACAAAGATGAGAAGTAGCAAATTGTGATAGGACAGCGAAAAAGAAAGTCCAAAGATGTCAGTAACTGCTACTGCAAAATCGGTCAGTAGCGGGTTTTGCCATTACACCTGGCACCCAGTTCCAGCAGCAGCCAAAAAATAAGCCCAGGTGTCCCAAGAGCAGCCACTGACTCTGCACTGCCCGGCTCTGGCTTCGGGGGTGGGGGAGAGGGAGAAGGGGGAGGGCAGAGGAGGAGGCGGGGCCAACACTTACCTGAGAAGCAAGGGGTGGGGCGAAGGAGAGGGGTGGGGTCTTGTGGCAGGTGGGTGCAGTCCCCCCACCTCAGCCCCTCCACCAGAAAGAGGCTGGTATAGGGGTTTCCAACACAGAAGTTATTAGTATCTAACATTTAGACCAGACTAGAGAAAACACCTACAAGAGTATACTATACAGAGAAGAAAAAAACCCCAAAACCTAGATTGGCAAGCCTCTTAAAAACGAGCCATGTAAGATACATCAACTCCAAACACTACATGAGAACTTAAGTGAGTGATGGATAAAAATACCACTTACCAGTTTCTCTTTTTTTATCCTTCAGGAGAACAAATCACAACTAATTATGTCATCTACAGCACCATGCTACACATTACTAAGGCAAAAGAATGCCCAGCTTTAATTCCAAATCCCCTCCCTTTTGCCATTGTGTGTTGCTGCTGAGGAATGATAAACAATTCTGAACTGTGAATTACTTTGTGTTTGATTTGTTTTACCAATTATATATTTGTTTTTCTTGTCGTCTTTTCTTTTTCTGGTCAATTCCAGATGGGGAGGGTAATCCAAATGGTAATGTTAATAAAATGTGAAATGGGGAGGGGGGATGTGGGGAGACCGGGAAGGAAGGGAAAGAAAGAACAGAGATAAAAGGGTATGTGGACAGAGTAAGAGGAAAATATACAAAGATTGTGAAGGAAAAGGGAAAGAAGAGAAGGATTGGGTGTAATAGGTTTACTTCTCACTTTGTATATTTAATTGTGGATAAAAATCAAAGCAGCATACATTCAGATTAAGTGGTATAAATCACAGCAGAATACACTAAACCGCCTGTCGCAGTCTTCCCATTTGGCAACCATGCTTGCATATTGCAAAGCGTATAGAGTAGCTATCACAGCTACATACCAAACACACAAAAGAGCTGTTTTCCCTTGAGGCCTATGAATTAAATGAGGTGGATAGTGGAACATGACAATATCCCACTCTTTCCAAGGTTGAATAGATATTGTTGCCTCATGAAACAACAAATCAAGACATAGCAAGCAAGAACTGCTTTGGGTAGGGATTGTGGTAGTATAAACCTGGGGCTTAATTTTTCAGAATTATCAGGTAGTCAAACAAGATTTAATTAATTTTGGTTCCTTGCAGAATTATTTTAAAAGTGTAGAATTTTAGTAGATGTAACTATAAGGTGGTTTAATAGTAAGAAAGGCTTCTTGCTACCCTGTCCTCACAAACCAGAACTCAAAGCAAATCAACAATAAAAAATTAAAGATTTTCATTCCCTGACCTGGATACAATACACTCCTACTAAGTTCAGTGGTGTCAGGATTTTACCCAGAAATTATAGTTTGACAGGTAAGGCAATCCAAAAAATTGATCCAAGTTTGCAAGGAAACTCAGCAGTTAATATCCAAAATGGCAGACTGGTTGACTGAAACACATTTGTGAATTTATAGTTTGGAAATCTCATGCTAATCCCTCCACTCCCAAGGGTTTTGTACTGACACACATTACAACAGTATATTGAGCACTCACTGTAGAATTTTTTTACATACGGTCTTCACATGTACCCTTCATTTAAGCCAGACTATCAGTTAAAAGAGTCTAAAGCTAACCACTGGTGGACTTGTGCACTAATCATTACTGTGAATTTATATGTAGTTCACACATTTCACTTTACCTTTTATCAATAAAGAACAGATGAATCTGATTAACTATCTAATGTTCTGAGTGTGCAGGTTAAAAATATTAACTAGGGTCTGGGACTCATTGCCCAATTGTTACAGAAATGTAAGTAGGTTACTAATTTGTCATCACAACCATGCAAAAAGGATACATACTATATAGTAATAGTGGGAAATTACATTACAGATACATTGTGGCAGTATACTAGTTTTATGTGAGAGGCACAGTAATATTTTTTTTTTAAAGCTGAAACCACTTGAGGTCCAGTTTCCACTAGCAAATCAAGAAGTATGTGATACTGACGGGCAAATACAGATTCAAAAATTCATCCCTGGCATAAGCAATGCATCACCCCTTGGTTTCAATGGGAATTGCACTTGTTTATTCCAGAATTATATTTGGTCACTTTTCTTTAACAGAAGGGGTTACTTTCTCCACATACTATATTATCTCACCAATCTGTGGCAATGAGTAAGGGTTGGGAATTATCAGATGTTAAAGGCAAGGGTGTGAAGATTTCTGCCTGTCAGTCAGTGAGTGCTATGTCGCACTCTCTGACTGACTCCCTCCACTCATGAGTGCTCTGGAGCTAGCCACTAACAGCTCATTTTTTGTCTACTTCTGAGAGGCACAGAGATTTGTGGTGTTGTTATAGCCATGTTGGTCCCAGGACATTAGAGAGACAAGGTGGGCAAGGTAATGTATTTTATTGGACTAATTTCTGTTGGTGAAAGAAGAGCCCTGAAGAAGAGCTCAAAAACTTGTCTGTTTCACCAGCACAAGTTGGTTCAATAACAGATATTCCTTCAGTGGTGCTGGAAAAAGGAGTGCTGCCACACCCTCTGGTTTGAAGAAGTAATAACAAACACCAGCTGTATGGTTTCCATCATCAGCACCGCCCACTATAAAAATTGTTCCAGCACCCTGCCCATGTTGTATTTCAAGGCACAGAGACGTCCACTCCCAAGTATTCCCTCCAAATGGCAATGCCAAACAAGGGAAACAAATGCTGCCCCAGTGTTCATGGGTGACATAAGGCAATGGAAAACATTGGCAGGCCACTCCACTGCTTACTCTATTTTGAGGTGTGATTCTTATCAGACTCACCCTTATCCCCAGGGCCGGCTCTGGCTTTTTTGCCGGGGGGGGGGGG
>NW_020664444.1:27943743-28014949 GCF_002925995.2 Terrapene triunguis
GGCGGCCAGAGCGCCGGGGGCAGGGCGGCGAGAGGGTGGCGAGCCCCGGCTGGGGCTCGGCTCGGCTCTCCCCCCGGCGGCCAGAGCGCCGCGCCGCCCCCCTCCAGGTGCCGCCCCAAGCACCAGCTTGGGTGCCTGGTGCCTGGAGCCGGCCCTGCTTATCCCCCACGTGTTCACACTGCTCAGTCAAATACCGCAAGAATAGGTGGAGTTGGCAGCCCATCATCACTAATCAGCATTGCTGTGAGAGAGTGGGGACAACATGCTCAGAGTCAGTTATCTGCTCCATATCTCTTTCCAAAAGGAGATGGAAGTGGAAAAAGCTGACATCGGTACTTCATCAAATCCCCTTCTGAGCAACCGAACATGTAATTCTACCCTTTTCTGTTTCCAGTGAAAATTATCAGTGTTTTAGTAAATCATTTCAGTCCAAAGAACTCTTCCATATTTATTTGCTCCTCTCTCCAAAGAGACATGCAAATAAGTTTATGGGGTGAGGGGAACCCTCAGAAATACGTGAAATGCATTCAGTGAGTTGCAGTAACACCAACATTTGAGATTTGCTTCGTGGGGTGAAAAAAAATCCTGTACATCTTCTAAATGCCTGTTTCAGGGAACAGTTTGACCCACACGGCTTCAGGTTTGGCAGCATTCATCTTTCTTATAATTTAACCTCCCCCTCCTCCTCCTCTTCCCTTGTTCAATTTCCTTTCAGAGCTCAAAATAGATCTCTCTTTCATTGCTATCACCCAACCTTTCTTGAAACTGAAAACTGCCTCAGTGTCTTAAGTCACACATGCAAGGGAAAAAGAACAGACTTATTTTTAAACAAACTTTTAATTAACCAGATTCTCCCCATGTTGAATGTTGTTTAAAATTAAATATTATACATTCTCTGGCTTCTAATAACATTGTTATTTCATATAAGAGTTTTTGTAAGGTTATCTTTCTAAACAAAATAAAGTCACTGCTCGCAAAATATTTTGCCTTGTGGTTCTCTCTCTCAACCTCCTTACCCAAAGTTGATATCTCACATATTAACAAAAACATTTTAAGGTCCGTTATCTCAAATCTTGAATGACTAGAAAACTGAGAGCCACCTCTACCCATTAGTATAAAGCACCTGTTTCTAACTTTTAGGGGTCCTAAGATATCCTACCTTAAACTTGTAAATAGTGCACTATTGAATATTGTCTGTTGCAGCTACTGACTTATATAATTTTGGTGGGAAACTCCACATTTTTGGGGAAAGAAAAAAAATTCATTTACAGGTTGGTTTTATAAAATGGCAACTATTTGAAACTATTCACAAATGAGGACCAAGTGCAGGAAAGGTGGCCAAAGGTGAATGATAAATATATTTAATCACATTATTCTACATTTTACATGATTCCACAACTTGTCAAACAGATGGTTATCACCACATATGTGGTTGATATCCACATCTATCTTAAATCTTTTTTTTACCATTAACAAAATGGTTGATTTAATAACCTACAGATGTGAAAGAGTACTCTTCCATAGATCAATCATAAAAATACCTATCGTTACATTTTTTATGTAAACAAATTTTCATGCAATTTTTTTTTCTAATTACTCCATGTTTTTATGATAATAAAACTGGGCCAGTTTTGTCTATGACATATTTTATATAAAATCAGTAGAATTAATTAAATGTACAGTAAGCATTCTTTGTGTAGGTTCTGGGTTGTCAAACTCAGAGCACAGCTGAAAAGGACTGGGAGGTTGTGTGACACATTGTATGAAAGTGTGAACCAAACTACGGCATTGAAAAATTAGCAAAAAACCCAAATATTATTAAAACATTTGGTAAAATATGCATCTGTTGATTTACTCAGGGTGCTCACTAACAGAAGGCCAACTCTGCATGTGTAAGTCCCCAAACCATCAAAACACATAAGAGTTGATGTATCAGACATAAGGCAAGGAATTGTATTTAGTGCTTAAACTGTGAAGTGCAACTCTAAGTTCAATTTTTGTGCCTACTATAAAAGAAAACACTGAAATATAGATTTCCAATTTAATTTACATATTGCATATGTAATGGACCCAGCAAACTGTTTCAAGGCTCTAAACGAGCAGGTGACTCATTTACGCCCTCCTCCCCGCCTCATGTTTGTTGTGCTATTGAAAGTATGTATTTTAAAATATCTCAAGAGTTTATGACACCTAAAATAAAAGTGCATATTCCCTCATTACATGAATTCTTAGAGTCCCCAGAAATCTCATCCTTTTGCTGTCCTAAAAGTTTTTTAATTTGCATTAAGAGGAGCCAGAATAGCTCTGTGAAATTCAGTAGAGAAAATATTTTAAAGAGGACAATTTTCTTTTTCCAGTCAAAACATTTCAAAATCTCAAATTTTTCAGCCAGCTTTACTTTGTTTTTCTGATATGTTTTCCATTTAATTTCACATTAATCCATTTTGATCTCTGTTGAAAATGGAAATTTTTCTACATTTTGAAGCAATACCAGAAAATGTTTTGAATTCCAAGAACTGAAAACAAATAATTAGATGACATCCTTGCTTTAAAAATATGTAATTCAATTGTTTAGTTACTTTTAATTTTGTCATAAAAGCAGGTGATATATTTTTAAACTACAAGAGCTGTAATAATGCCTTTGCAGATTCCAGATAGTATGCAGCAGAGGTTTTTAATCTTTTACATAGTGTGGACCACATCTTAATAAAGAGATTTTCTTATAGACATCTTCTTTCCGCTTCATAATGACATATATACTTGTGGCATCTATAACAATGACTTATATGGACAAGTATTAAGACGGTGTTTATGGGACCAATTCGTCAGTTGGTATTGTCAGTAGTTCCATTGTTCTGGCCTGTACATTTTAATGGTCTTTGGTATAAAAATATTTTGTATTTTTGGGGAAACAACTGAATCACACTATCTACTGCTCTTCTTTATATTACCTTCCCAGCCTGTCTGTCTGGTTTCTTTCAGGAGGAGAGATAGATCCATATAGCCACCCAACTCACTGCAGCCAACCAACAAATGGGCCACAGACTACAATTTCGGAACCTCTATTATAAAGCACTGGAGTTTCTCATCTGTAGTGTTTTTCAATACAGCAGCTTGTAAATTAGGTTAGAATAATAAGTAGTTCCTCTAAGTGGACAAGCAGAGCTTTTTTAGACATTGCTGTAGGACTGAATATAGTAGGACTCAGGTGTCATACCACTATAATTTTCAGTCCCTGAACACATTGCCTACCGGTGCTTGCTTATTTATAAGCATTTCTAATGGCACTTATCACTATCTTACCAAGTCAAAAACATTAGATGAGTACCCCCTAGCATATGTTTTATAAAAGGTAGTGAAGGCAGGGAGTATGAAGTGATTATAACTTTTATCTCAAATAAAAGTTTAAATTAAAAAAAAAAGAAACATACAGAAAAAAGTGGTTACAGGAAAGGTCTGGGGGGAAAATGATGTCAATTTGGGAATGATGGCATAGTAGTTTAACTGCCCATTTAGTCTCCAATTCAGCAAAGCCCTTAAACATGTCCTTAAGGGCTTTCCTCAATTAAGACCTTGCTACTGAGCCTAGTGCTAACTATTGTGAGTAGCCCCATTGAATGTAATGGGACTACTCACGGTAGCAAGCACTTTGCTATGTAGTGTTTGAAGACTGAACCTTATTTAACTATAAATGGCTATCAACACGTTTTCTCTCTCTCATATTAATGTGGTATCTCCAATATGAGTTATTGTTGCTATCTCCTAAGAAATTAACTCATGTCATCACTCTATAGTCTCCGATTTTAATTTATTCTTAATGAAAAGTAAGTAGCTGGAACCAATGTTCACATCTGAGTAAATACAAGGATGCATAACACACTCAACTGTAATACTTCTATGACAGTTAATAAATGTATTTTAATTGAAATAGGTTCATGCATCAAAAAGAAAAGTTACCATGGCACAAAACCAGACACTGCTCTATTTCAAAAATAACTCTGGGACCCAAATCTCACATTAATATAATTTTCTAATATGTAAATAAAATATTTATAATGCTACAAATTGAAATAAATTGAATGGAGTTCAAATTGCTGGTTCAGTTTAATTTTTTATTGCTTCTTTTTGTTTGTTTTCAAGCTATCTTATGAGAATTTCTTTCCACAACACTACTAGGATATATCCTTCTTAACTGCGTTTCTCTCTTGATATATTTGTTATTTCACTTATGTAGAAATGACAACAACATTTATCCCACAGGTTATGAGTTCTCACAAGTAGTATAAATGTATATTTATATTAGTTTTAAACTGATCTCTATTCTGCTGCTCAAGCACTGATATTACTGCCTGCACTAAAATTGGAATTTTGGGAAGCTAACTCTAGGGGTTGGGGATTAAATATAGACTGAAGCCAGCTTTAGGCAATATGTGATCCAGTCAGTGTTTCTCCAAGGAATATTCAATGCAAAAAGTGAAAATTAAACCTGAAGGCTTGAGTACAAGGTGCAAAATGCAAAGCTCCCCTTGTGTTTTCTCATCATCTTCAACTTCCTAGTTAAAAATTTATCAAACCTACCAGTTATGAATATCAAGCACTATCAAAATGTGTGAGATTAAAACATCAAGGTCCACAGCTTTAAGAAACTGTCAGCCCCAAAAAAATGGATTTCTTTTTACGAAATAATATGTGAATTTTCCATTATTCTAGTCTATTTTTTATCTGACAGGAATAGCAAACAGATCTTCAAGGTCTAAGGCCCTGTACAGGGATATGTATCATAAAATGGCATACAGTGGCCTCCCTAATGGAAACATCTATGCTTTAAAAAAAAAATGTATATATATTGTTAACCATCAGCTTGGAGAAAAGATATTTCCTTTTGGCCAGGGTCATAGGACATGTTAAACTTTCATGTCCTGTTGCTATTCCTCTGACAAAAGTATGTCCTCTCTGGCATACAAAGACTGTTCTAGCTTACAGCCTAATTCAATTAAGTTTTACATGTTCTTTAAACATTATTCAAACTCGTGTCAGGGAGCTTTCCGATTTAAGAGTCATTATACATACAAAGGAAACAATTTACATAATGTCACAATGCCTAACTAATTTAGGAGCCTAAACATTTTTTTTTTAAATAAGTGGTTTAGGCACTTAGGAGTCTAAACTCCATCAGTGGACTCAAGTGCCTAAATTCCTTTTGAAAAATCTTTAGGCTCCTAAATCACATAGGAACCTAAATTCACTTGCAATTCTGAGTGAACTGACACCTAAATATCTTTAAAAACCTGGGCCAAACCCCCTAAATCCACCATGCACAATTTTCCCTACCTCAAATGTGAGACTCAGTTGCATAGCAGTAAAAGTAAGAAAGATTACAAATTAAACAATTTTCAGAATATTAAAATAAAAATCTGGGAAAGAATAGGATTTAAGCACTGGAAACTATTCTGTGTCAACTTGCCTTTCCTGTTACCCCAAGAATTCCAAATTAACACACACTCTCTCTCTCTCTTCACTGAAAGAAGTATCAATATACAGAGTTAATTCTTTTTTCCAATACTACTGGAGATCATTTATATATTGGTAAAGGGCTCTCCCCTTTGCCAGAGAAGCTGGAGATGGCCCTAGTGCTGGCCTATAATTATGTTGTCAGTGACTGTGACGAAACATTCTACAAATATATTTAGAAGCAAGAGGAAGACCAAGGGACAGGGTAGGCCCATTGCTCAAAGGGGGTGGGGGGAACAAGAGAAAATGTGGGTTTTCACCAAGAAGGTTGGTGGTGATTGGACGTCTAACATAATGAATGCCAGTGAAAATGAGGTAGGATCAGAGGCTAAAATAGGGAAAGAACAAATTAAAAATTACTTAGACAAGTCACCAGGGCCTGAAGAAATACATCCTAGAATACTCAAGGAGCTGACTGAGGAGATATCTGAGCCATTAGTGATTATCTTTGAAAAATCATTGAAGACGAGATAGATTCCAGAAGACTGAAAAAAGAGCAAATATAGTCCCAATCTATAAAAAGGGAAATAAGGACAACCTGGGGAATTACAGACGAGTCAGCTTAACTTCTGTACCCAGAAAGATAATGGAGCAAATACTTAAGCAATAAACTTGCAAACATCTAGAAGATAATAAGGTGATAAGTAACAGTCAGCATGGATTTGTCAAGAACAAATCATGTCAAACCAATCTGATAGTTTTCTTTGACAGAGTAACAAGCCTTGTGGATAGGGGGGATGCAGTGGTGACGACGCAGGAAAGGAAACAGAACGCCAGGTTTGTTGGTAGCCAGAGGGCTTTACAAGCCTCCTGCAAAAAGCCTCAAGCCAAAAGCCTCCCAGGAAAACTTTTCCTGGGGTTTTTATTTCTCTCCTTACTTTGTTTACAACTCTTCTTAGTGGTTACATCTTTGCCCATTCAGAAGGCAGGCAGAATACACGCAGTGTGCAATTATACAAGATAGCAAACTCATCTATTGTGCGCGTGAACAGGCCCAGCTGCAAGGGTACTATCAGGCTAGCCAATATGTTTTCCAAACATAGGCGCTAGAACAAGGTCACTCCCGCCTCAATTCCGAGGAAACAGTTTGCCGTTCTTCAAGGCTTATGATTAGGGAGCAACACATTCCTACAGGGGGAAGCATCAGAGGTGGCATATCGTGACGTTAGTAAAGCTTTTGATACTGTCTCGCATGACCTTCTCATAAACAAACTAGGGAAATGCAACCTAGATGGAGCTACTATGAGGTGGGTGCATAAATGGTTGGAAAATCGTTCCCAGAGAGTAGATATCAGTGGTTCACAGTCATGCTGGAAGGGTATAATGAGTGGGGTCCCACAGGGATTAATTCTGGGTCTGGTTCTGTTCAATATCTTCATCAATGATTTAGATAATGGCATAGAGAGTACACAGATAAAGTTTGTGGACAAAACCAAGCTGGGAGGGGTTGCAAGTGCTTTGGAAGATAGGATTAAAATTCAAAATGATCTGGACAAACTGGAGAAATGGTCTGAAGTAAATAGGATGAAATTCAATAAGGACAAATGCAAAGTACTCCACTTAGGAAGGAACGATCAGTTGCACACATACAAAATGGGAAATTATGACCTAAGGAGTACTGCAGAAAGGGATTTAGCGGTTATAGTGGATCACAAGCTAAAAACGAGTCAACAGTGTAACACTGTTGCAAAAAAAGCAAACATCATTCTGGGCTGTATTAGCAGGAAAGTTGTAAGCAAGACACAAGAAGTACACCTCTACCCCAATATAATGCGACCTAATATAACATGAATTTGGATATAATGTGGTAAAGCAGCGCTCCAGGGGGGCGGGGCTGCGCACTCCGGCGGATCAAAGCAAGTTCGATACAACGCGGTTTCACCTATAATGCAGTAAGATTTTTTGGCTCCCGAGGACAGCGTTTTATCGGGATAGAGGTGTAATTCATCCCCTCTACTCCATGCGGATAAGGTCTCAGCTGAAGTATTGTGCCAATTCTAGGCAGCACATTTCAGGAAAGAGGTGGACAAATCTGAGAAAGTCCAGAGGAGAGAACGAAAATGATTAAAGGTCTAGAAAACAAGACCTATGAGGGAAGATTGAAAAAAATTGGGTTTGTTTAGTTTGGAGAAGAGAAGACTGATGGGGACATGATAACAGTTTTCAAGTACATACAAGGCTGTTACAAGGAGGAGGGTGAAAAAATGTCCCTCTTAATCTCTGAGGCTAAAACAGGAAGCAATGGGCTTACTTGCAACAAGGGAGGTTTTTGTTGGACATGACGAAAACTTCCTGTCAGCGTAGTTAAGTAATGGAACAAATTGCCTAGGGAGGTTGTGGAAATTCCGTCACTGGAGGCTTTTTTTAAGAACAGGTTAGACCAGGGGTTCCCAAACTTGTTTCGCAGCTTGTTCAGGGTGAGCCCCCAGCAGGCTGCGAGACACTTTGTTTACCTGAGTGTCCGCAGGTACGGCCGCTCGCAGCTCCCAGTGGCCGCGGTTCGCCATTCTCGGCCAATGGGAGCTGTGGGAAGCAGTGGCCCGGCCCACACCACTTCCCGCAGCGACCATTGGCCGGGAACGGCGAACCGCGGCCACTGGGAGCTGCGAGTGGCCGTACTTGTGGATGCTCAGATAAACAAAGCGTCTCGTGGCCCGCCAGGGGCTTACCCTGAACAAGCCATGAACCAAGTTTGGGACTGCCTGGGTTAGACAAACACCTGTCAGGGATGGTCTAGTCCAGTGGTTTTCAAACTTTTTTTCTGGGGACCCAGTTGAAGGACCCAGGGCTCAGGGCTGGGGCAGAGGGTTGGGGTGCGGGAGTGAGGGCTGCAAGGTGGGGCAGGGAATGAGGGGTTCAGAGTGTGGGAGGGGGCTGTGGGCTGGGACAGGGAATTGGGATGCAGGAGGGGGTCAGGGCTCCAGGAGGGGCTCTGGGTTTGGGGGGGGGGGCTCAGGGCTGGTGCAGGGGATTGGGGTGCAGACATAACTCCAGCAGCTCCTGGTCAGTGGTGCAGCCAGGGTGCAGAGGCAGGCTTCCCACCTTTCTGGCACCGCGGACCATGCTGTGCCCTAGAAGCGGCAAGCAGCAGGTCCGGCTTCTAGGCGGAGGTGCACAAGCGGCTCCTTGCAGCTCTCGCCCGCAGGTACCATCCCTCTCCGCCTCCCCCGCCGCAGCTCCCATTGGCCGGTTTAAGAGCCAGTGCTCGGGGCGGGGGCAGCGCGTGGAGCCCCGTGGTCCCCCTGCCTAGAAGACGGACCTGCTGCTGGCCGCTTCCAGGGCGCAGCACGGTGTCAGAACGGATAGGTACTAGCCTGCCTTAGCTGGGCAGCACTGCCAACTAGGATGTTAAAAGTTCCCGTCGGCAGTGCTGACCAGAGTGACCCAGTGCCTTACATGCCACGACCCAGTACTGGGTCGTGACCTGAACTTTGAAAAACACTGGTCTAGTCATTACTTAGTCCTGGCTTGAGTGTAAGGGACTGGACTAGATGTCCTATTGAGGTCCCTTCCAGTTCTACACTTCTATCATTCTGTTGGGCAGAGATGTGTTTCTCCCTGTCCTGACAGCATTATTTCCAGGCTGCCCAACTCCCAGCCTACACTATGAATTCCGCAACAAAGACTGCTTAAGCAGGCCTGCTTTACTTTTCTCCTCAAAGACAGTAAATAGTGTAACTGCCACAGCAATCATGCAGCTCTTTCTAAGCAAGCACATTTATTCTTAAAGTAAAAGGATTGCAGAGAAAACATATTTAAAATAAAAGAACCTACATACATGCTCATAAACAGCCCATAACTCCAACAAGGGCTCTGTCCAGTAAACAGTTCTTCAAACCAAGGGGTTTTCTGTGGTCACATATTCATAACAGCTGTTAGATTCATGGGGTGTTCGTTTGGAGCTGTGTGTCACTCCTTTGAGCCCTTTGGGCCTAATGATCCTGAGAATAGGTAATTCAGAGACAAAAGTCCCCTCTACAGGGTGAAGCTTCAGAAGAGAAGGTCCAGAGGTAGGTATTTGCATTCCCTTCCTCCCAAGTATTTCCTAGGAAACCTACCCAGTAACTGTTCATGTTTGTCTTAGCCGATTGTTTAAAAGTGTTCTTTGAAGCTCCTACTACTTCCCAAGGTTTACATAAGTCACATATTCTAGATAAGTTACATCCAATTCCACAATCACATATGAGCATTTGCATTTTTAATAGAATGAGCTCCTAAGATACTTAATTCAATAAGATGTAACTTAATTCATTAATACTTGTCCAGAATATTTTAGGAAATTGCCATACCTGTCACAGCAGGAACAGGCCCTTACAATTTACGTAGGCATTTCTACAGACTTAAGGAAACTTTATGATGGCCTAATCATACCCCTTTTCCCCGCCCCATACAAAGCACAAGAAAATGACACTCCAGAGTCATGCTCGCAGAAGGGAAATTTTGCACACAAAAAACCCCACCTTTATTAACACTGGTTTAGCTCTGCTAGCATTAGCAGTGTAGAGTGCTCTAGGACAAAAGGGCTGTGGGCTGCCATCAGTGTTTTAAGCACTATGTCAGTTAGCCCTCCTCAGAACAGGTCTAATCACCGTAGTGCTTAAAATGCCAGCAATGGCCAGCATTCTGACTTCACTACTGCTACCAACATTGCTAACACAGGTACAGCTGGAGTTCTTGTTGCCAGGAAAGAGAAATTTTTCTAGTGTTGATTAGGCCTATAGGTAATGACTGCAGTACTCATGGTACCAACAATTCAGTCCTAAATCACGGAGTGACATATAATTAGAGGAAACAATTTTATTTTGTTCTAGAATCTGTTGCCCAATACACACACAATGAATTCCTAATTAATGTTCTGCTGTGGGATAGCAGAATCTATTGAAAAGGCACATAAGCGCTGCTTCATGATATAATTCTAAAAGTTACAAGACTTTGTCCCCCTTCATAATTATGCTGTGTAACCAACCCTACTGTTTCTCCATGTAGTAATTTAAATAGATGAAATCTTAAATTATACATCTGTAAAACAGTTAGAAGGATGCTGTATGCACTTGTGTCTCCACATTATATGGGACACCATGTTAGCTGCAACAGTTTATTAGTAAACAAAAATAAAGTAGTACTGAGTGGTTAAAAAAAAAGTCCCACAAAATTCCACAGTTTGCTCTACAGAACCCTTCTACCTACGAGTATGGGTGTGACTTAAGTACACTTTTCAAAAGTATCTAAGTCACTTAGGAGCCTAAATCATACTCTCAGTAAGACAGCCTCCTGAGCACATTGAAATCAATGGGGCTTAGGTGCCTAAATACCATTAAAAATCTTTCAAGTCATTTTTGAAAATGGAACTTAGGCACCTAAGTCATTTGGGTGTTTTGAAATATTTTATTCAGAGTCTAGGTTATTTCCCTTCAAATATTTTTATTTAACCAATAATTTTATGTTTTTAAAAAACATTTTCCACAGCCTGTTTAATATCCCAGGAATGTAAAACAGGCATGTTACGTTAATAAAAAGAAAACAAACAAACAAACAAACAATAACAGATTAAAAATGTCTCCCATGTCTAAGAGAGTTATATCTCACAGAAGGAAATGCATTCAAAAATAATGTTAAAAGTGACAAATTTTGCCTGTGATAATCATTTTTGTTAATGTGTTCATGGGAGGCTTTTCTGTGCTTTGCCTGACAATCACCGCCCTGCACTTTAAGTAGGGTGGGGGTTTGTCTGGGTGACCAGGAGAAGAGGGCAATGTTTTCTGGCTTGGGGGAGGAGGAGAGACATAAAACTGCTGGAAAAGCAGTCAGCGTTGTGGATGACTCACCACCTAGGAATGAGGGGTTTAAAAAGGTCAGCCTGGGCTTGCCCTTCCCCCCTTCACTCAGAACAGGCTGGGCAGCACCCCCCCCCTCCTCCTCCCCTTTCTCTCTCTAGGTCACAAATATGCCAGGTGTTTAGCTATTTCTGCTGTGGGCATTACGCTAACTGCCCCACTAAAGGGGGCTGGGAAGGAATTTTCCCCTTACCACCATATTTTCCGCCTTCCTCGCAGCAGGTTCAGAAGGACTTTCATAAAATCATAGAATATCAGGGTTGGAAGGAACCTCAGGAGGTCATCTAGTCCAACTCCCTGCTCAAAGCAGGACCAATCCCCAGACAGACTTTTGCCCCAGATCCCTAAATGGCCCCCTCAAGGATTGAACTCACAACCCTGGGTTTAGCTGGCCAATGCTCAAACCACTGAGCTATCCCTCCCCCCATAGCATGATGGGCGGTAGGCCATATGTCACAACTCCTTATTTAAGTGTATAACGGATGTTCAGTGCAGGTACTCCATAAATGAAGGCACAAAAGAATGGAAAAATGGCTTGGAAAAGTTGAGTTAAAGTTTATAAAGGAGCCTAGGGTTGACCCTGAGCGACTAACTCAAGTTAAAAGCCAAGTTCTTATATCTTCATTGCTATTTTAACCTGAGTTAGCTAATGAGGGTTAGCTGACCTTAAATTAAAAACAAAACTTTTATTTTCAGTGTAGATATAATTTATGGCCTATTTTAAGCTCACTTGACAATGCATTTTAATTAGGGAGTTTTTACTGGGCACCTCCATAATACACAGATTCCTTGCAGAGCTATTTGTTAGAACTATTGGGATAAAATAAATACTTGTATGGGAGTTTGTTTAATCTGAACTATGTTAACTCAGGTTTCTGATCTGTCATGTTATCAATTTTGTAACATGATAAACTTTGGGAAAAGAGTTAGGGGTTGTAGTACTACTGGTATTAGAGATAGGACACATAATGTGCTGGTGAGGTAAATACTAAAGGGTTGGTCACATTTTAAATGCTGCATGGATTTGATTTACTTCATAATGAGGAGAAAGGTGAGATTTGGCTTGGAAAGGGAATTAAGGAGAGGTGCTTGGTAATTCAGCAAGCCGGGGGCAGTTGGGGACTCCTCTGATTGGTACAGCAGGGAGCCAACCTTAACCCCTCCTACAAGGGGGGGAGTGGTTGGTAAGGTCCCGGCAAGGGAATTGCTGGAGGGACTTGGATGAAAAGGGCCGGGGGGGAGCTGGTGGAAGCCTCCTCTCCCCCCTGGAATTGGTAAGGTCCCGGCAAGGGAATTGCTGGAGGGACCTAGACGAAAGCTTCCCCCCCCCCCACGGAAAAAAATGGCTGGAATTGGAGGGTCCCAGCCATGGATCTGCTAGAAGGACATAATTTTTTCACCTGCACTGCACATTATATCTGCCGAGTTAGCCCTAGACATCTAGCTAATAATAAAGTTGCGGCCTGATTAAACCCATCTCTAATGTCTCCTGTCATTTTTTCAGCATAACCAGACAATCATCAACGCAAAAACCCTCCCAAATAAACACACTGTTGCCTGCTGATAGAATTGCTCTGCCACAAATGTGCATGTGTAGCCTCATATGCGGTTACAATCCAGATGAAAACAAGCTCCCCTTCTCTGGAAGAATCTGTGGGTTTACATCACCACCCAGGGCTCTGTAAGGGCATAAAAGGTGCTGCTGAGGAGATCTCCAGTTCCTTACTAATTAGGCTCTGGTGAAGGGAGCAAACAGAAAGCTGGTGGAGGACTGTTAGGAGAAGGCTGTAAGGGACATATAAGAAGGAAGTTGCCATATGTATGAAGTGAACAAAAATTCCTATAATACATCTGAGGGAAATAGCATGGCTTGTAGTGGTGTACTTAAATGAGGCATATTTTACATACCGATAAATTCATTTAGATTGTGCCCACTGTGAACATCAAATATAGGGAGAAGATGGGGAATAATATATATTTGTTTATTTTCTCTAAATGCATGAATCCAAGTCCATACATTTTAAAGTGTTTCCTTATCATTACATCTTATTGATTGTAAAGTGCGTGTCTTATGTTCTGAAATAAAGACCGGTGTAAAATTCATTTATATCATATTAGTCATTATTATGTCATCTCTTTCATGAAATTTCATATATGTCTGAAAAAGTACAATGGTGCCTTTTTTCATCAATCCAAGTTATCTTTGAAGGTTGGAAAGGACACTGTTCAAACATGTATGCCTAGGGAAAATATTACAAAGTGAACTGAAAAATTAAACGTGGCATAGGTTCTGGAACTAGAGGTGCTGCCACACCCCCTGTATTGAAGGGGTTTCCATCATATACAGAGTTTACAATTTGATTCAATGGCTCTCAGCACCCTCACTATAAAAATTGTTCCAGCTCCCTTGAAAAGTGGGAACAAATTTGGGTAATAAGAAAACATAGCAATGCTAAGTTAAAAATATTATATCTCCCTGAGTGATATGGGAAGAAATAAAAAAAATATTAGTATATTTTAAAAAAGTATTTAGGAGAGATCCTTTGGAATTTACAGAAGTATATTATTTGGAACTACTCTAATTTAGTCATGGATGTGTTATGTTGATCTGCTAGCTTCCTCTCTTACTGCATCCTTGGCTAACATCCTGATTATGGACTAGATCCCTTGACACTTCCTCTCTAGCAACAGGTTTAGGATTCCAGTAACTCAGTGCTATTTTTTCAATTACATTAGAATAGACAAGACAAGCTTTTGTTTGGATTTTTTAAAAATATTGCAAGCAAGATGGTGAGCTATTGGGCAACAGAGATGGACTTGAATTTTTAAAAGGATGACCGGCCTGGTAATTTTTACTAAATTAACTTTTCCTTTCTCACAAATAAATTGAAAGAGAATGTAGTGCAGAAGAAAGAAAGGGACAAATAGCACTGGTTTAAGTCAAACAGTGGGTAGGCCAGCTTCTTCACACAACTATGGAAAAACACCACCAGTGTGACCTGCACCAGCCTTGTTCTCTCGAGCCTTAGGTTTTCATTAATGTCAAGGATGCTGAGTTTTATACAATTTTGTGAAATTCATACACAGTGATTGAAACCACCTCTTATTTTTAGCTTGTGACTTAAAATTAGGATTTAACCTCAGGTTCCCATTGGTGAAAGCTTACTGGACTAATCAGACTAATCCACCTTCCATTTTTGTACTCAGTGCATAGGATTTTCAAAAGCACCTAAAACTTAAGAGCACAATTTCCATTACCAAATCTCACCTTTCTCCTCATTATGAAGTAAATCAAATCCATACAGCATTTAAAATGTGACCAAACCTTTAGTATTCACCTCACCAGCAAATTATGTGTCCTATCTCTAATACCAGTAGTACTACAACCCCTAACTCTTTTCATGTTACAAAATTGATAACGACAGATCAGAAACCTGAGTTAACATGGTTGAGATTAAACAAACTCCCATACAAGTATTTATTTTATCCCAATAGTTCTAACAAATAGCTCTGCAAGGAATCTGTGTATTATGGAGGTGCCCAGTAAAAACTCCCTAATTAAAATGCATTGTCAAGTGAGCTTAAAATAGGCCATA
Organism: Terrapene triunguis; assembly: GCF_002925995.2. Classification (NCBI taxonomy): domain Eukaryota; kingdom Metazoa; phylum Chordata; order Testudines; family Emydidae; genus Terrapene; species Terrapene triunguis. Next base: position 27,958,685 of record NW_020664444.1, read on the forward strand.
AATTATATCTACACTGAAAATAAAAGTTTTGTTTTTAAATTAAGGTCAGCTAACCCTCATTAGCTAACTCAGGTTAAAATAGCAATGAAGATACAGGAACTTGGCTTTTAACTTGAGTTAGTCGCTCAGGGTCAACCCTAGGCTCCTTTATAAACTTTAACTCAAGCTACTAACCCAAGCTAAAAACTCACCTTATTTGCAGTGTAGATATACCCAAAAAGTAGGGGCCAATGGATGTGAAATGTCATCTAGGACTAGTTTTTATGCCCTTTGAAATTTCTATGTGGATTTTTTTCTTTAAGAGAAAAGGAAATTTTGAATTTGAGCTCTAGATGAAATTTGTCTTTGGCATTCCTAGCTTTCATTGTTGACTGAGGCTTTCAAAAAATCCATTGTCTATATATATACATGATTTGGCAGAGAAGGGAATCCTGAGTAAATCTGAGAAAATGGGCTTTTTTTTGGCGTGGGGGGAGTAGCGGGAGTTTAAATATTGGATTCAGAGCCATTTTTAGCGATTATTCACATATAAGGGAAAGTTTGTGCTGTGAACAGAAGCCTAATTGGTGGGGGCTGGGCACACCCAAAGCCTTCCCCACGTCAGGAGCTTTACTTTTCTGTTTGTTTTTATCCTATAGCAGATACTAAATTGGAATATAAGGGTTTTCCTGAGGTGCTGCTGACAGAAAACATTCTTCATCAGTACATCTAACGTCCAGAACTCTGCCCACACTTCCGTCACCAAAGCTTCATCTTCAATTATGCATGAAAAATACCGTAGGATATTTAAAAAACAAAACAAAAATACGTTGTGGAACAGTTAAGTACTGCTACATAAAATATAACTTACACAAAAAACCCATAAAAGCAAAGAAATGAGAAGTTAAACAATACAACAATACATACCTTCTACTCCTCCTGCCTGAAGCACACACACCTTACTATTACCACAGCTACTGTATACCACAAACCAGGCACCACAACCTTAACTCTGCTCCCCTAGGGATACCCTCCTTCATGCACTTTAATTGGCCTTCTGCACACAAAATGTTACCAGATCAACATTTCTAGCACAACCAACTACTATCCCCAACATCCACATTACTAGTGTTAGGGAAAATAATCTAGTAAAGTGTGTGTACAGAAGGGCAAAAGGGTGTCAGAGTTAGGGTTGAAGTGTGTGAAATAATGGATCATACTGAGGGAATTTGCCTGATGTAGCAAAACTGTTCTAATCAAAGTTCTCTCTTTTTGGCGTAAAAGTTGTGATCCTGGCTAATAGCCAAAGTATCTGCAATGGTGTTTCTATAAAAGTTCTATGTGTTCAAATAGACATTCAATTCAAATAACTGATAGATGTTTCTGAAGAGCTGTAGCTTTGCAGGATTTTGTTATAAAATTAGCACTGTATACTAAACCAAGGTGAGCACACATGTAGAAAAACAAACTACTCCACTTGCACTAACTTGATCTCTCACAGTCTAATAAAAACCTTAGATAAACTTTAACGGTTGAGTGTGGAAGCTAGAAACATACACACAAAAGAAAGGAAATTGTGTGATAGTCTTAGCCCACCTACAGAGCATTTGAGTGCTGCGTAGTTGCATTAATAAATCATTCAGGTAGCTGGCTTTTTGAACACAAATCAATAGTTCTTCTGTACTAGGGTCAGACATTGTATATGCAAGGCCCAGGTTGACCCACAGTTGTATATAAAAATATGATATTAAAGAAAGCTTCCAAGCAGCCTACTCCTACTTTGGGAGAACCTCATCCTATCAATCATTCATTCCTTTTTGCACATTTCATCACCCCACACAGACGGCAATACACTGCGAAGTTAATAGCACTGATATGAGTTCTTGCCCTCAGGAAAGTAGAAGCCCATGTCATTGAAGCCATAAGATATCTTACAATTTTTCTAGTGTTTACTTAGCTGGGATCTCATAGCAGAAAGGCCTTTTTTATTTAAACAGTTGTGGCTAATCCTATATGGACTATCATTATTTTTCAGTTCTATTCTAGCTGCCTACATTTTAAAAAATAAAAAATAAAAATCTGTGTTCAGTGTTGTAAAGGGAAAGTGGCCATAAATCATACCATTTATTCAGTTTAAAGACAACAATGAATACATAGAATGTGTTCAGATAGCAAAGCACTAGTCTTGGTCAAGTGACAAAGATTAAATAATACAAATACATCAATGCATACAGTAGCTGAGTTTCTTGCAAAGGTGTAAAAGAGAGAGACAAGTACCTTATGTTAATAAATGTTCAACTCTCAGACACCTAAATAGATAGACAGCAAAGGGAAGTTGAAGCTTTTATTTATACTACTAGTCTTTTATGTCAAATGCATTAATTTATTATGTAAGTGAGACACAATTGGGAACTTATTGAAAAGATTTGCAAGTTAAAGGCATCACCAGGTAGGAAAAAAAACAAAGATTCCTGCTCACTTCTGCACTGTGGGAAAGCCAGGTTTGGGAGTCACTCATTGCATCACAGAGATGCTGAGCAAGTGGAAGGAGCAAGGGGGATATCAGAAGAGCATAGGAAGCCAAATGGTCACCGGTTTTGCATATATGCTTCCTGTGGTCTGATTCCCAGAGCAGAGCTTGAGTTTGTACAAAGGAAATCAACTAAATTACCAGCACTCAATCCAAAGAAACGTTTCACAGGCATAATGAAGGAGAGCTCTGCAGAAAGAAAGGGTGGTTGGACTGGCCTTCTTCCCTGGATAGGATGAAGATGGGCATGGAGAAAACCCATCATATGTGCTAATGTATGGGAAACCAAAACAAATGGAAAATTAGTGTTGAACAAGGCAAATTCAAATAGCACATTTTTTTAAAAGCCTGATAAACAGGTAGGAAATAGTCTTAGCAGTGAAACTTGGATCAGTTAGATTTAGTGTCTATCTTGCAGTACTCTCATTTCCCTTCTAAGGACTCAGCAAAGACTTTGGTAGAATAAACAATATCACATTTATTAAGACACTCTCTTTTGAACACTTCAGTCCTTCTCAGATGGTTCAAATAACTTCTTAACTTATGGTCCCTGCAGCTTCACAATACATTTCTCAAATAAAGAAAATAAATAAAAACAGATACTATATTTCCCAGTTCACATAAGTGAATTTACAGTGCTTACTGAAACAAAAAAGCATGCTTGAATTCAGCTGAGTCTTTTGAAGCTTCTGTCCAAGCTTCTTATGTGGTAGGAAGATACAAGAGTCAGATATATTCTGTGCTGTCATAAGCAATTTCCTCCAGCTAGTTAGATCTGCAGTTACAACCCTATACGTATTATTTACTTCATAGTTTTGGTCTTCTAGTTTTCCCTGCACTATCTCCAAATCCCCTCTCCCTAAATACATTCTTTACATCTTTAGGACCTAATTTTTACTCTCATGGTGAGGGAATTTAGGAATAGCCACATTAGATCATATCATGAACTATCCCATTGAATGCCTGAATATCCTGAAATGGTTATTACTTGATGTTTCAAAAGAAGGTCAGAATCTGCTATGAAACTACACTGTGCAATATTGGACATATGGATAAAATTCCTTCTTGACTGACATAGCTGATCAATTAAGTCTCTGAAGAATAATATTTGATTTAAATTAAACATATGTGTTACTGTTACAATATTTGGTGACCTTATTATCCAGTTCCTCTCTAAATATCAAATTTCAATATTTGTTTCAATGATTATGCAATGGACAAATGTTCTCAGTTACTTTTAAATCATAAACCAACTGGCTTTTAATCAAGAGACTTCAATAAAACAGTAATGGTCAAATACAACTGGAATGGTAGAATACAGAAATAAAAGTAAGGAAAGTGCAATAGAAAGTCTGGATTATAAAAAATGCTATTAAAATAACTGACCAATTGAAATCAGTCATAGACATGTACTCACGCTGGGATCTGTGTGTCAACAATAAAAATTCCCTTCCCAAACGTCATTCCAACCCTCACGATGACCATGCTTTATCTGGATTCCACAGCACAACATGGAAGCAGTTTTATAGCAGATGGCTGAACCGGTTTTGGGTGAGAAATGAGGCAAATCACAATAACATTTCAAATTTCAAACTAATCCTGGTCTTCTTTTAAGGTTTGGTTGATAAATATCCCACTCAGTTTTACGCTTCTACTGAAATCCACCTAAATGTCTCCGCAACTTCTCTGTGGCTATCTTTATAGTTGTACTAGGTGTGGAGATTCTGATTGCCTTAAGAGCACAATGCATTGGGGGAAGGAAGGGGGCTAGGCCGTTCTGAGCATGCATAAGATCAGAACACAATTTAACAGCTCCATCGAGCCCCCCAAGGAACAGAGAAAATGTACATATCTGAGACCCCAGTCCACATGGCCTACTGCCCAAAGTAGAGGGCCTGTTAAGGATCAGGGAGGGTGTTTAAGAGAGAAAGTTAGGGGATCAGAAGAAAGGGATAAGGATCTGATTGGGTCAAGAGGCAGAGGAAGAGAGGGAAGGAGGGGAAAAAACTCTAAGGTGTCAAAAGGAGGCTGGATAATCTTCTGACAATCATCCAAACACTGGATGGGAGAGGAATTATGCAGATTCAAACTTCTGCCAAGTTAGCGTTCAGATCCTGCACAGTTTTGGCTTACTGTCCCCAGAAAAAGTGAAGATAGACACCTGTTCCCAGTCTCTGATTCAGAAAAGCTAGGTTGAGCTAGGCCTAACAGGGAAGAATAGGCTCTTCATATTATTTCTCCCCCAGTCACTACATTACCTAAATTGAAGTGTTTGGACACCACAGTTATTCTCACAACGTAAATACATGGAGAGATAAAGATAAAGACAGTGAATAAAGCCATAGGGTAAAAGGATAAAGCAAAATAAATATCAAAAAGGGATAAAGCAAGCCTATCATGTTAAATCAGTCAGAACTGTTTTGGTTAGGAAAACTCTATTCAGAATAATCCTTGTTCTGAGAGTGGCGGTAGGAGTACTATAGTTAAGACTGACAATAGTTTACTGTTTGATAAAATTGGGTATGATGTGCACTGCAAATGGTTTCCAGTGTGCAGTACTTAATCCTAACAAAGTACTTTTTTATGGAAGTAAACACATTCGCTGTTTAACACTGATTTTTAGTTATTAAAATCAAATATGTCTCACCACAGGAAACTTTGCTCAAGCACTTATTTTATGGAACTACTCTATCAAAAGTGAAGAATGTATTATATTAATATTGTTCAGCAATGTCTCTCTCTCTTAAGTGGTTACAGTACCCCAATTTTCTCTTGCCTTACCTGTTATTTAGTACTTTAACAGAACTATCATCCCCAACATGATGCATTATGCCTTCTGACCTAAGCAATGAAATAGTACCTTCTAAAATGTCTACTTGTAAGTACAATGTTTGTGGCTAAAGTAATACAGAATACATTGTCAAAAATGCAGAGGCTGCAAATGACAACACTGAAATACTAAAATCAAGTTTTCAAAGCAACCCATCATACAGTGCTTCAAAACTGCCTCCATATAACACACAATTTAATTTCCTAGCTATCGTGCTAAAAAAACAAATCAGATCTTCACTTCAGTTGAAGATAAAAGTGAAAAATGACAATTTCCCTCCAAGGTTCTCCTCCATTTGCCATATCCAACTCTCCACATTGTAATATAATATTACATATTCCATACACGATATTACAACATAGCAGATGACATGGTGTCAACTCAGACTAATATATAGTGGCCCAGGACATAAAATATCACATCACATCATTTATAAAGTCCAAGCACTTAAAAACAGGGAAACAGTGTGTTGAGGAAATAATAAATCGTACAATGCCCACATAATAAATTAATGCATTTTATAAAGTGTAAAGAAATGCATACTGTATCACAATCAATTACCTTAACTCTATTTTTAAATGTAGATTTACATCTTGATTTCATTATCAAAATATTTTAATTTAAAGGAAATATCAGATAATATATTTGCCAAGTGATAATGTAATTCTTCAAAAGATACTTGCAATTCTTGCTTTAGAACCATAAAGTGTTCATATATTTATTTTTCAAAAGGCTTTTTGACTCTGTTTTTATTTTAAGATTACTGTCGATAGAATAGTACTTATTCTCTGTCACTTGCCTCTTTCCTATGGCCTGACTTTTAGGCATCTACAATTTTGTCCCCCTAACCTCTCAGCTGCTGGAATTGGGAATTTCTTTGTTCGGCCTTTTTTGGAGTACATTTGCACCTAATTTGACAAATTACATCAAAGATAGTCTTATGGTCAAAGCACAGGACTAAGATTCCAGAAATCTAGGTTCCATTCCTGTCTCCTCCATAGACTTTCATGATTCATAAACAATTCACTTGAGTTGAAACCCAGACCTGAATGAAGTAAATAGTATAATTCCCACTGACTTCAACAGAACCAAGATTTCACCCTTGATCGCTTTACACCTCTGTTGATTCTCATCTATAAAATGGAAATGATAATACTTCCCTACTTCATAGGGGTGTCATGAAGCTAAATTAAATAGTATTTATGAAATAATTGAGCCACACAGAAGAAAGTTGCTTTATAAGTGCCAGCTACTAGTATTCATTTGCATAGTATGCTATTTGGTAATTTCACTGCTATGAACACCACAGAAATAGCAGCCAAACAAGACAATTCCTGAAACTGTAACATGAACTGTAACACTCATCAAAACATTCAAATATGCACAACAATGAAGTAGTAACACTGACACAAAACTCCCTACAAGTGAATTGCAGATATTTTGGTAACTATACATTAGGAGTCAAATTACCACCCCCGACCCCGCTCCACAACCACAATGCACATCTTTCCTCAACTATTTCAACCTTTCAGTCTCCACATTCCCAGCTGTCACAGCTTCATGGTGTTAACAGCACACCTCTCAACACTTAAAATGAGGGACATAGAGAACTAGTCATGCAAGGAACAAATTGATTTTGGGTTAATTTCTTTAGAAGATATAACATTTTCTATAGCCTTAGTTGCTAGATTCAGAATTTCAGACATAAATTATGTATAACAATAAAAGCAAGGTAAGTGCTGCTCTGTGTGGGTTACAGGTATGCTTGGGTAAGAAATGAGGCATAGCTGAGATATATGGGGAGCTGGGAAGGCCAAAGTGCGTAAAGAAGTGCTTCTTGGTGACAAGAAAATCTGGAAAATGCTTCTTTATGGCACAACATAAAGAAGCCTCAAAAATGAACTCTCAATATTTTTGGTAAATATTGGAAAGTTACCTCCCAAGTGCAGAGAAGAGAGCAGCCATTATCATTCATCCAGGTGAATGTGTTGATTTAAGAGTGCAAAAGTACTGTGATCCTTTCTGTATGAAATCCATGCCAGTAGTACCTTTTAACCTTTAGTATTTCCCAGACTGCTGGCCAATTTTATTCCAAGACAAAGTATATGTTATTTCATTATCTGTATTCTACCAAGTGCTGAATTTTAAACCATTGTTTTGTCTTTTTTAATTTTTCCCCCAGCTTCAGCTGTTATTTAGATGGTAGACTGTACTTTGTTCTTATTTATTTGATAGTTACTTACTGTCATGCTATACAGCAATTCTGTACTGATGACAGGTGTTACATAAAACAAGGAAGAATTTCAGTAAAGCTGAAAATATGCTAAGTGCAGTAGTGACAAAGAAAAAACAAACAGTTCCTGCCCTTAAGATTTTACAAAGAAGGATGAGATGCATGGGAGGGGGGAACCTAAAAATCAGTGTGTGGGGGGAAGGGGGACGGGTTCGCTTCATAGAGCACACACCAAAGTCCTGATTCTACAAAAACTTGCACATTTACCTAACTTTATGCATTGAGAATAGTCAGTTGACTTTAATGGAACTACACTGAGCATAAAGTTAAGCACAGGCATAATTCTTTGCCCTACTAATATTACCCCTAGAAAAGCCAGCATCCAAAGCTGTGAATAACACTTGTGTCAAGCATCCATCATCAGCAACCCACTCTCCATGCCCACCTCCTAAATATTCAGTATAAGTATGTACTAATTAACTTCTTTACTAAGACAACTTTTGTTTAGCCACAACCATGAATCCTGGTGACCTCACATACTGTTGGGGGGTTGTGGTTTGAAATAAACCTCTTTTAAGTCCCTTCTTAATATGCATTTCATCCTAAAAGTCCTAGTCCTCCTCCCAAAGAAAGAGAAAAATAAACCAAATACAATTTAAAACTCTAAACAAAACTCTGGGAACTAACAAGGCATGTCCTTAACTGCTTCCCATATGCTCTTATCCATATACACTGTTGCATCCCATTCCCTATCCTTCATATGCTGCATCAGAAAAAATTCCCCATGTCAAGTGACATTCAGCTGCAGCCCAGATCACACCTAGAAACACAGCAGAAACCTAGCAATGCCATGGAGACCAGTGTCTTTAACTTAATTGTGCTGCCATAAAGCCAACACCAGCAACGAACCAATGGGCAAGCTGAGAGCTCTGTTCACATTCCTTGCCCTTTGTGGCCAATTTATCCTTGTACAAAAGGATAGGTAGGGTCAAAGAATCCCGACAACTAGCTAAAAGACGTCTACCACTGTCCTCCACTGGGCTAATCATTTGCAGGCCATGAAAGTTGATTTTTTTTTTGCCGTCCTCCCTCTATGGACCTGCTAATCCTTACCCTAAGCAATGTTCAGTCATTTGTATTTTTAAATGGCAAATTCAAGTAATCTTTTCTTTTCTGTCTTCCCCAACCCCTTGTGAAAGACCAAAGAGAGACCTCAGCTTTTGCTTCTACGTTTTTTTACATATATTAAACATGTACTGTCAACCTTTATGAGAATAAAGTTATACGTTTAAAAGTACTCTCTCATAAAATGCATTTACCTTGAGGTTTAAGGATAAACAAGAAAGGCTTATGAAATCTCCTTCAAAATAAAAGTTATGAGAAATCTACCAGAACCTTGATTTTAATTGACTTCAAACGTTTTCCTCCTAGAGGAGAGCTTTCTTGTAACTGTGTTTTGAAATATTATACCTTAGCAAGTATTCTACATTGTTTGAATGTATTTGTTTATATGAATTTAAAGCACATTTAATTTTACTTACACACACACGGGGCTCATAAATCATCAAGGAATGTGCACATCAACTGAATATTAAAAAATTACATCATATAAGTTAGCACCAAAACATGATTCATCTGTTTATTCATATATTTCGATAGGGAGTGGTACAGTACATACTAAAATAAATTCAAAGCTCTGAACAGTGATTTATTCGCTATACAATTGACTACCACACTAAATTAAATTTGAAGTTATGTATCTGTGAAAAAACTTCCAATCCCTTGAAACTCAAAAATATAGCAAAAAAGGATCTGCTCAAATTTAGTAAGTTTAGGATTTCAAAAATTCATATTTTTGACTTTGAGGGACTGTAATTAGTGTGCAATCTACACATATGATTGTGTAGCTTTCTTCAAATGCACAAGAGTCAACCAAAAAAAAAAAAAATACATCCAGTACAGTGACATCAGGAAACTAATGACTATTAAACTGTCTGGAAAAACATACACATACAAAAGATCAATTACAAAAAAATATGTGGTTGAACTTTTGCATGCGTGTGTATGTATATGTGCACAAGGCGTTTAAGAGGAGGATGTACACATCTTAATATGTTTTCCTCAGTTATCATCAAAATCAAAGTATATCATGAGACTGTATGACTAGGATTGTTGGGCCAATATACCTCATGGAAATATACTTAAGTGGTTGCAGTTACAAAACAGATGAATTAAACCCATTTTATTTAAAAAAAAAAAGGAAGAGAAAAGTACAGGTTTGATAAGAGCGGTCATTGCCAATACTGCCTTGCCAGGCAATACATCAGCACGAAACTAACCCTTGTGCTGAGAGAGCAGACAGTATCTTCTAGAGTAAACTGCACAGCTGTTTTTTGTTTCTAGGTAACTCTGAGCCCGATCTAATGCCCACTGAAATAACTAGAAGGGACTGAAGTAAGATTGAATGGGACTTTGAAACAAATCCTTAAAGCCTCAACTAAACTAGACAGAGGTGTGCTTTGATCCCTAGTGAAAACCCAGAGGTTCTTGCTTTGGATCCAACATAGGAAGCTGCTCTTCAAATGACACCATCAAACGTTAAGTGTTGTGGGGTGTTTGTGTTGTCTGAGAGTGTGCACTTATAATACCACAGTACATATTTTAAATTTCTGGTAAAAAAGAAGTCTCAAGATAAAAATTTACATGACAGACATGAAAAAACATTGCATTAAATATGTAGTCAAAAATAGATCATGGCATTTATGAAATAAAATCCACAGATTTTCCCCTGCTCTGTTAGCATCCTTTCAAAAACTCTACATACACACACCCCTCATAAGATGCAGGACTAATGCATTTATTTGATATTTGGCTAAATGTCAACACAGGGTAAAAATCAAAATCCCCTCCGGTCTTGCACAGAGTCCTCTCCAGTAAAAAGAGGTAAGTTGGGACCTGTTATTTCTAGTGTAAAACAAATCAAGAACTTAGGGGGGTTGTTTGTTTGTTTGTTTGTTTGAAATGAGGAGCCCTTTTGGATATAACTAAGTAGAGGGAAATCATTTATTTCCCTTTGCAGTCCTCATTTAAGATAGCAAGAATGAACTTTCCCATTTTGGTAACAATCCCAGTTATTAGAATAAATTCATGTTGTGCCATTTTCTCATGAGAATGAGGTATCAGAATTATCATGCCTGATATTTCTGACCTTTTCAGTATTCATTTGTGTTTAGATTGGCTGTCAGTTACACCTCTTCCTCACAGGTTACTAAGGCTGTAAGCAGAGAAAAATGCAAATTGACAGCAAATCAAATTACAGAACATTAATAAGGTCAAAGGAGTACAGTTTATTATCATCTTTCACAGAATACATAAAACATTAACACTGTGCTACTTCATTCCCATGACAATAATTGTAAAGAGATGTTCACATACAAGTTACTCTCTTTACAATTTAAAAATTACATTGTGATCTGTAATCATGTAGTCCTTTGAATTTGTCAGATTTCTTTTTTTTAATATCTTGATTAATCCAGAATATATTGAGTTGCACATGAATTGTTTTTCTAATGTCTGTATTCCTACTTCCGAATTTTGCTTTAAATTAAGACAGACAAATGAGCAAAATGTGTTACTAGGGAGGCAATTGGAGAATATGTCATTTTACACACACACACACACACACACACACACGAGTATAGGGGTGTGCTTATGGGCTCAATCCTGCAAAGTACCGAGTGTTTTAGCCTGAATCAGAAAAGCACTTAAGCAATCTGACATTAATACTATAGTAAGAAGCTGAAAACTCCAAATACCCATCTACTTATTTAAAAGTACTTATTAAAAAGAATAAAAAAACTTCAATATAAGACTGGTCTATACCTCTTTTCTTTTCACCACTTGTGAATTCACATGCAAGAAAGTGCTGTGTAACTGATTGCATTCATACAGTGATTTTTCCATATTACCCCAAACATTATTTTCCACATAAAATCAATTTGACTCGCAAAAATGTGTTGTTAAGGCATTAAATTCTCCCTCGTTTACTGTGGAAGTCTCTAGTTTCTTAATCTTCAGTTATTCATTTTCCTGAATATCCAACTCCCTCCCACAGTCTCTCTGTTCCAACTTCCCTTTTTCTGGCCTCCACCTCCCATTGATCTTTTCCTTCCTCTTATACATTGTTCTTCCTTCTCCCACTCCAATGTTCTGTTTAACTCATTCCTTCCCTCCTCTCAAACCTCTCCCCCCTACTACATCTAAAAGAAGAATCTGACAGGAAACATGCCATCACTTACCTTGATCACTCTGCTTTTATGTCACATCCTTCCTTGCCATCCCTTTGCCTCTCTCTTTTGTTCAAATTGTAAGCTCTTTTAGGCAGGGACTTATTATTTGCTTATAAAATGACTAGCACAAGGGGGCTCCAATCCTGATCTGAGACCTTTAACAAGAAGTCTTCTTTTCCACATTAAAATGACTTACACCCACACCAAATCACACTTTTCTGGGAAACTGAAACACTATCAATAGATTTCAGCATAATTTGGTATTTCACCATTAAGTGTATCTTAGAGCATTTAATAAATATGGGGAAAATAATGAAATTTAAAATATAGTATAGTTTTATACACTAATTTCTGCTGCTAAATTACCTATTTTAATAAGCATAAAGTGTATTATGAAGCTACAAAATATCAGCTACTAGAATATGTATATGATCCTGTATCAGCGTTAACCCCCCCCACACACACACACATTTCCATTTGTTATATATCAAATTTTGTTAAGGTACTCTGAAACAAATTACAGAAAATAGTACCTTGAAACATTAGGCTCCTTAAAATCCAAATAAACCACCCATATTTGGTTCATATCATTTCCACAAGGCAATAGCAACAAAAAATTAAATAATTACTCCTCTACATTACTATAACTTAAACGTATTAGACATTTTGGCTCCGTTGCAGCTAAAACAATACGCTGACACAACACATACACTTTGATCAAAATTCTTGTGATTAATATTTGTTAAAACATTGTCACAGGGTGCTTTGCTGAAATTTAATAGCTCCAAAATAATCAATACATAATTTCATTGTGAATTTCTAAGCTGTACATTTTAATGCTCTCCTCAGTAATGTACTAATCAAAATGATGATGCTACAGAATTAATACATGCATTCTGGAAATGTAATGTTTTGAAACCAAAGTGCCACATGTGGATGGGCAAATTGCTTTACCCAATATAAGCAGCAGCCAGAACTTTCAAGCAAACCTGAATCAAACCAGAGCTGTGATTAACTGTAACATTTTCAAAACTGCGTAAGTCACTTTTTGAATTATTTCCCCTAAATCCTCTCCCTTCCTTGCTTATACAACTGGATCTTGGCCTGCTTTTTTCCCTTTCGAAACCTTCCCTGTGAGCGATACTCCTGGCAGCATGTTGTGCTTGGGAAGTCCACAATCTGGTGTCCGCTATATCACACTAGGCCAGGAAGGCACACTGGTTTGTCATCAAGAGCATATCCAACATTAAACTGTCAGTGCAAGATTTGTATCGGAACCCGTTCTGACTCAGCTTCTTGCTGATGGAGGAGGAAAGGTACAAGAAGATTCTTGATGGCAGGAGAGAGATCAAAGAGATTTCTACCAAAGCTATCTCCTGGTGGTATTGGAGAGAATACATGCCTTCTCTCGCCTCTTCACAGACCCCCCCAAGATTTCATGAAAGAGTGGGGAAGAGATAAGGATTACTCAGGTCAACACCCGGTGTTAAGCAGGGCTACGAAGCTCACCCATGAAGTCTTGCTCTTAGAGGAGAAAGCTTCCACAAAACAAGAGTCAACAGAGAAGGGAGCCTCATAACATGTGGATAAGTTTTGTTAAGCCTCCAAACCAAGCCTCTGAATTTTCTAGGCTTGCTCACTCCGATTCTCTCATCTCCCTTGCTATTCTATTGTATCAATGTCCTTCAGTATGGCCTTTCCCACCCTGTGCCAGGATCAATCTTCATATCTACCCAGAGACCATCAAGAACTCTCTTCTCCTTATTGCCAGCCAAAATCCGGTTCTCTGTCCCTCCTATTGCCACAGATTTGAGTTTTACCATTTCTCTCAACCCCTAGATGAAGACACCCTCCCCTTCTCTTTCCTCAGCATCACTACTCCCAATTCCTACCTTGTTTCGTGCTGGTGACAGTGAAGCTCTAATTAAATCAGTGGGAGGCAGGGTCATAGAAAGAAAACTACATGGGTAGTGTTGAGGAGGGGAGGGGAGGGCGACCAGACAGCAAGTGTGAAAAATCAGGACAGGGGTTGGGGGGTAATAGGAGCCTATATAAGAAAAAGACCCAAAGATCGGGACTTTCCCTATAAAATCGGGACATCCAGTCACCCTAGGGGAGGGATGTAGTAGAAGGAGGCAAGCTGATGTCCCCTGGTATAGCATAGTCAGCTGTTAAGAGAGGAAAGACATCTGTTATGAAGTAGGACCTGGACCCCTTTCCCATCTACAAAGAGAAAAAGGATCTGGAGCCATCATGGTGGCCAGAGGGCTCCAGATCCTATTTCTTCAGAGATTTGATGCTTTTTGTTTCCTCTATTGTGAATAGGTGGTGCCTTAGCCTAGGGCAAGGGGAGGCAGATGGGCAGGCAACCATCTGCTTATGTCTAAGCTGTCATAACTAGAGTGACATTATCTGAGAAGAGGCAGCAAAAGCTATTTCCTCATCGTCACTTGGCAGCTGTAGTTGTGCATTGTGGGTGTGACGGTAATCCTGCATCAGTTTGCATAAAATAAAGTTCTCAAGTACAACTCAAGCTGAACATTTTCATTTCTAAGCTTTGAAATTATTTCCCCCTATGTTTCTGCACTTTCTCTTCAAGATACCAAGACACCACAACAATAGATGATATAATGTTTACAGTCCAACCAGTATCAAATATGGAAAATCTCATGAGAGAACCTGCTTTAGCACAAATGTATAAGATGTACAGAATTCCAGTTTGAATTCCAGACCTTAATATATTTCAATATTCTTAATAGAAAACACCAAACTCTGGGATCCTTTTTCAAATTAAAGCAGTTGAAATTTGCTCATGACCAGTATTCACTATGTTTTGGGGAAGAGAGGAGAAAATCTGAAGTTAAATCCCCTTTATCATCACAAACAGTTTTTCCTCTGACTTAAGCAAATCTAGCCTAGTACTTTGCATATCAGGATTGTCATGCAGCATATATTTAAAGCATAATTGTACACCTTGTGACATGTATTTGTATGAATTCTATTAGAGTTACAGCCAGGATGAACCTGGCCTCTTGTGTAAAGAGTTCCAATTTCCAGTCCTTCTGTATCAGAAATAGTGATGTTTCCTCCCTTGTTCTAAGTTATAAAATGGGCCATCCAACACAAACTGTACAACTGTTATACAAGATAATATATGCTTCTAAATGCTAGTTATCTTCAGGTTTACCTGACCTGACCTTTCAGATACCAAAGGATGTTTTGCTGCTCAGTGCCAGGAAATTAGATCCTATTAACAACAAGTGTTGCACATCAAATTCCCCATACAATAGGTTGAACAATTAACCTTAACTGGTTTAGAAAATATTCATAGAGGCTTCTAAATTATACATCACAGATAGAATAATTTCCTCTACACCACATAAATACTTTTGTTTCATATTCAGAGTTGTCAAACTTTGGCAGATACTACTAAGGAGACTTTCAAGCAGAAGTAATTATAAATGGATCTAGTTTCTTATATATATTATCACAAGCACCTTTCTCAGGTGTTCATTTCATACTCACACTTATGATGCAGACAGAAACTTAACAGATGCACAAGGTTACAGCAAATCAATGTATAATCCCTAGTGTGTCAAACTTAAAAAAAGGGAATCCCTTGAATAGTAAGAGGTTGCATTTCAAATACTGTCCAATTTGCATCAGATAATGTAGAAGAAACAGATCAACCTCTAATGGAACCATATTAGATAATGTGTATTCAGGGGACTTCACAAGTCAACCTCCTCAAATAGTGCACTCAAAGATTATAGATAGGGGATAAAATTCTGAAAGAGCCTAAGTCCCATTTTCAAAACCAATTAAGGGCCAAATTTTAAACATAGGTGCCTAACTAACTCCCACCAGTAGTAGTAACTAGAAGTTACTGGAGTTTTGCAACTAAATACTAATAAGTATCTGGCCCTGAGTGACTTAGGAGGCTAAATCTCTAATACTTAATGGAACTTAGGTTCCTAAGTCAAACAGACACTTAAAATTTTGCCCATAGGCTAGATTTACCCTACGTGCAAATCCAAACATAATAAAAGGGGAAAAAATTGATTATATGGAAAATGCACTGCTGAAAACTAGCTGAAAATTTTCAAAAAGCTGAGTTACAAAAAGAAAAGGTAAATATACTTATACAAACTTGCAGCTCATGAAGATTTCATCTACGCATCTGTAACTCAGGAGGTCATGGTATCTGCAGGTTGTGGCATTGTGTTTTCTTAAACACATGGCTTCCCTGTTTAAACCCTCACTCTTCCTCAACCTCTAATTTCTCTAGGAAGTTCCAATCAAGTGAGGTAACATCACTTCTTCTGGTATTTGAGGACTGCAGAAGGAATTATGTCACTAACTGGATTCCTTGTCATTTATGGCAGGGTTTAAACCCCTCCCCCGCTTTGTTTGTAGAAGGAAAGATATGCACTGAAATAATTAATATGTCTGTTATATTAACATGTAACATGCTGAGCTATTAGAATTTAGCCCATTTAAACTTAATCCTGTCCTCCTACTCTCAAATTAAGGTTTATAGTATGAGACATAATGGAATATAAAAATCAATATTGTAATTTAAAATGACAAGGAAAGTTTTTAGTCTAACATCTATATTTGTCTGTATCATTTACATAGAACATTAAAATATAAAACAATTAGATAAAACATCGTAATAATTTCATAGAGACTATTGGCCTATTCCTGCAAAATTTACATCATGCCAGTAATCCCCATGGACTGCATGCATGAGTAAAGATTAGTCACTTAAACAAGTCCTACATCTTGAAACTACTGAAAGTAATTATGCAAAGAAATGATTATTTTTATCATAGCATATAATGACTTATGCTAAATCAGGGACCCACATTGTGCTAGACATCTACAGACATGAAGTAAACAAACAATGTCCTAATGATAGTACAGTTTTTATTATGACAAGAAGCAAGATAGACAAATCAGATGGAGGTGGTGGGGAAGAAGATGGACAAGGTAACAGTGAAACCAGCAAATTTGCATGGCAGGACTGAAGAGTAACTAAATGAAACCAATCTTAAGGACAATAACAGAAGGAGAAAAATATTAGAGACATCGGCAAAAGAGAAAATGCATGGTATGCAATGAAAAAAATAATTGTGAGGGATACTAGCTGCTTAAATTTCATACGTAACTAAGAATCAAATTTCAGCATGATAAATAAGGGCAGTTTCAAAACCACTTCCCAAATTTGTGCCCGTTATTTTGCATGCATAATTATTTTGTATCTAAAAAACTCTGCAGGCAATGGCACAAATTCAGTTTGTGTGTATTTAAGAACTATATTCACTAAGTTGCATTAGTAAGTTAACAGACTATGTTGAGGCCTCTTTGATTCATATTGTTTACATCAAGAATACTAAAGAGAACTAGAAGTTACTGGGAATGAAAACACTAAAATTGAAGATCCTGATCCTTGGAAGAGGGGAGGGCTAAGGGGAGAAAAGGAAAGAGAAAGGTGTGCTTGTTGCATTGACAGATTTCCCAATGTAAAATCCAATGACATATTTAAACACCAAACCCTGTAATGAAACCCATATAACAACAGGAAATGAGCTTCTATAACCATCCACCTCAAATACATGCTAAATTTCCACGCACAGTTTTCTTTCCACCTCAAAGCTCAGGATGTGATACTATTAACAAAACCAAAAAAAAAAAAAAAAAAAAATCTCTTCCTAACTTGGAGTTAGGTTGTATGAAGGCAATGTACAGAATAATTGTAACCTTCATTTCTATATTTCATAAAAGCTATCAGGGAATATGGTGGATTTTTAAAATCTGGAAACAGTATCACCATAAACATTTGTTATAAAATGTACAGAATACATTGTTAGCTTTGAAGACTCTGATGTTCTTTACATCCGAGAAGGCGACATTGGCTGGACTAGTTATGAATCTGTAGCTATTACGGACTGTGGCTTGGAAGACTTGTTGGATCTATATCAAAACCACCATGTAACTTACTGTGCTTAGTTATGGCCCAGGATAGAAAAAGGTGACAAAACGCATGCTTACCAACGGAGTGAATTAAATGATCTTGAACAAAGAAATGTATTAATTCAACAGCTTATTTTCAAGAGCATTTACTACAAGAACTGTCAACTCTCAGTATCAGACATGTTTTCCTTTCCACAAGGAAATCTACTAATCCATTCAAGACAATTCTTCTCAATGACCGAAGTGAAGAGGAGCAACAGCTACCAACTAAAATTCATTTTGGGAAGCAAAGCGCTAAGTCAAATGATATCAAAGCCTTCAGTCATAAAGCAGCCATCAATCTAACCTTAACAGGGAAGAGAAGTATCATGAAGGATACTGTCCAGAAAGAGAAACTGATATTGGATTTTTAGAATGGTAAAGTGTTTTTTATACCTCGTCTTCCCTTTGTGTAATACCATTTTTTTTCTAGTAAGATTTGGGCCTGGAAATACTCATGAAATGAGATTTCTGTGTAAACTCATTTAATTTAGTGGGTCTTTTTAAAAAAATTTAAACTTATTTATGTAGATTGTTCTGGTGGAGTGATGAGATATAAATACCGAGTGGTACTGGAAATAAAAGAAATTTAGCTGTCTGTCTCAGCAGCTTAGCTTCAGGCAACAGGAGCAACTGCAGAAACCCAGCTATGCCTTAAGGAAGAATACGGGAAGTCAAAGACTGGACTTCAGAGCTGTTGATATAATGGAAGGGGTGTATTAGCAACTATGATGCTCTGAATGCTGTGAATGAGCCACTATTTTTGAAAATAAAGAATTGCTGAAAGATACCTTTTTCTAAAGAAACAGATATCTGAAAATTCTTTTTATTCATACAGCAGCTACAAATCACTAGTATCAGGAACAAGTCAGTATTCTCTGATCAATGAAGGGAAAAGGAGATATAGAGAGGGAGATAAGTGAAAATAGCACAAGGTCTCTTACCACATTTGGGATATACTTGTCACAGGTACTGAAGAGAGAAAATGATTCATCCTTTACCACTGGTACCTCCTTATTTGATAGTACTTACACATGTAAATCAATAAAAATGTTTGCAATATGTCAGCTGAATCTCCAATGATTGACAATAAACACTCAATACTATTCTATTTTGCCAAAGCCAGTAGAGATGACATGGAACTAAAAACATAACAGCGATAATTGATATAAAGGCCAATGCTGCAAATTTTATGGAAACTACAAATGCAGTATTAGCTGGCAAGCCATAGTCCCTCCAGCCTAAATTAAGCAGAAAGTTTGAGAGAACCGACCATATGCTCTCAACGCCAACAAGGTGTAGCCTACAATTTACAACTACCAATCATACCATATTGGGAAGGAAGATATGAGCAAATAGTGGCCTCTATACATGTGGACATGGTCTTCATCATCTTACCACATATCTTCCCTGCAGCACCCTTAGCACCTCTTTTCTTCAGCTTGTGCTAAAGTTTTGGAAACTAAATTCTCTTGTGAAAAGTCGAGACTCTGAAGTTGAAACATTAATAAGCCACCGCCAATTCTGAGTGGGCAATGAAAGTGAACCTATAGTAAATTGGGCAATCACTGCTTTATTGTTTTCACCAAAGATGCGATCTTATAAAATGCCAAAGTTGCTAAGGGGTAACAATTTATATATAAATCTCATTGATCATGTGCCAAATGAAAAAATACATATAAACATGCCAAGCAGGTCAACTTCTGAATCACAGACAACGTGCACAATAAATTTGTATCTGTGGTGTGATTTTGTTTGTCAAGCTATTCAAACACATAGCTACACAAGATTTAGAGGAAGAAATAGAAGCTATACATCCCTATAATAAAAAAATAATGAATTAAAGAGGAGATAACACATGGTGAACAGTTAAGAGAAATTAAAGGACATAAATGGAGGAAAAGTTTATAAAAGACATTAAATTATCTCAAATTAACTATTAGAAAACACAAATGCTTGTATTTAAAACACATGGTGCCAAATTGTGTTTTTGTTTCCATCAGTCATCATCCAGAATAACTCTACTGAAGTAACAGATTTATTCTGGATTTATGCCAGTGTGAAAAAAAAGGGGGGGCACAAAATTTGGCCCATACATAAAGATACATTTCAGCTGGCAGAGGACATGCCATGCCATGCTTAGTGCTGGTGTAAGCAGACACAACTCCATTGGATTTTAGTGGACTTGTACCAGAAGTACATTTTGCCTATGATATTCGTAACAGAAAGCAAGTTGCAATTATAGATGATTGGAAAGGGTCTTCTTCCCCGGGAAGATTTCAACTTTTCAGCAAAAAATTGAAAATCAAAACATTTTGATTTAGAATTTCTGTTGTGGTGCCTCATGAGTGTTGTAGTTTAGATATCTGATACTCCCATTCTCCTTTATAGGCCAAGTTCTGTGGTTAGACTGCATCTTGCATGATGCAACAAGCTTCCCTCTTTGGTGAGAGCAGGTGGTACATCTTGAGAGTCTCATGGCCACAATGCATCATGGAATGAAATCCAGCAGGGGAGCCTTCATCATAGCGGGGAATGAAAACATAAGTCAACTAAACTACAACTACCCAATAGGCACTGTGGTTGCATATCTGGATTGAAACATTTTACTTTTTTGACTGACATATTTCCATTTCTGGGCATTCCATTTTTTGACATAAAACATGTTATGTATTTGCAGAAAGCAGACACTTTTGAGAAGTTTTATTTAATTGAAAACCTAATTTTCCATCCCAAAGCAGTTTGGAAGGAACATTTCTGACCAGCTCTACTTAGATGGCAAAGTTGTGCCCTCATCTACTTTCAGTATATTAAATGTAGGTCAAATATCCCCTCGCCAAATAATATTTTCATCTAGCTTCACACCTATCCAGACATTCAAGATTTTAATTTAGCCCTTCCTTTGCACCCAAACAGGGTAACGAATCCTTGTCAATGTCAGTGTCGCCATTTCCCCCCCGAAACACTGGCTAAATGAACTGAACTAATCACCTTTTGCTTTGTGACAACTATTCAAACCTCTTTTCCTTAATATAATCATCAGAAACACATTCTTTATCAACAACAAAAGCATCAGCTAAAATCAGAGACCATATTCTTCATGAAGCAGAATTTTACAACACAGTAAAGGTTGAAACATAAAAGGAGGAGATTAAGCTTAAAGTATTTTTTTTAAATTGATACTAAATAATGAGCACCTACAGTAATTCCACTTCCCAATGGGTAGCCCATACCTTGTATTATTATTACAGTCTTGGGCCCCAAATCCTACCCTCAAATATGCATGTGCATAGTTGCCAATGTCTTCAAGATAAAACTAAATAAAGTTGTAACTACTGTTGACTTAGATAAAAAAAATATGGTCTTCTTTTGGAATTGTATCCACCTTTTCTACCCATATCAATGATAAGGGAGAAAGTCAACAGTATTATCATTGTGATGTATTTGTATTATGGTTGCACCTGAGGTCCCCAGTCATGGGTCAGGGCTCCAGAATGCTATGCAAGTTCTGCAAAAGAAATGTATGCTACAGTTATTAGGTTACATTTGAAAGATAAATCTGTAATGCCGGATTTTTAGCAAAGTCACCTCCACTAACCTCTTCTAAATACATATGTGACTCTTTACACTTCCCTAGTGGGAGATCATGCATTTTGCTGATGGTCCCCATTACCCTGCTCAGTCATTTCCTCTGTATCAACAGAGACAGAGTTGGTGAAGGAGTTGTTGGCTGCTCATCTCCTTGGCCCAGACTGACATAATGACACGGAGGGGCAGGGACCGGTTCAGACAGAACCTCCTGGAGAGATAGAACCACAGGATTATAAGGGACCGCAAGTGTCATCTAGTTTAACCCCCTGCCAAGATGCAGGATTTGTGTTGTCTAAACCATCCAAGACAGCTATCCAGCCTCCTTTTGAAAACCTCCAGTGAAGGAGCTTCCACAACCACCCTAGGCAGTGGGAGACCCCACTGATCAGGCCAACTGCTCTGAAGAGCTGTTGACCAGTGAAATCATTGCATCTCAGCTGACCTAACAATCATAGTCCCAGCCCTGCTTCCTATTGGCTCCAACACCCAAGGGGTCATTTTGGAATTTTTATTAGCATTCCTCTTGAAGTAGTGCCTAAAGGCCATAACTAGATTGGGCCCCATTGTGTTAGGCTCTATATTGCAGGTTCTTTCCACTGAACTGAGCTTGTTAACCTCTAATCACAGCATGTAAACTGCAGTCCTTACAAGCCTCCCACATCATCTGCACCTTGACTGGCTCAGAAGGAATCAAACCCGCTGCTGGACTGGCAGTTATTCAATAGTCTACAAGCAGGGTATTGCTAATGAGTGGGAAAATTTGAATGACAGCCTCAAGTTTCGGAGGTAGCCAAGAGCCCTTGTTGTGAGACTCCCACTTGCAAATACACTGCCATCTGGGTGCCCCTTAGTCAGGGCCGGCTCTGGCTTTTTGGCCGCCCCAAGCAAAAAAACAAAAACAAAAAAACCTGCGGCGCGGCCGGAGCGCGGGTGCAGGGGGACCGGCTGGGGGGAGGGGGGAAGGGAGCGGGCGGGAAAGAGAGAGAAGGGGGCGGCCAGGGCTACAGCGGGGGCGCTGCCACGCGGCCCCTCCCGCTGCGCCGCCTCCTGCCGCCTGCCACGAGGGCTCCGCTCCGGTCTGTGGGGAGGGAAGGAAGAGGACTGCCCTGCAGGGTGCTCTGGCCCCCTACAGGGCGGCCAGAGCGGAACAACAACAAAAAAAAGGCGGCCGTGCCGCCCTAGGATTGGGCGGAATGCCACCTCGATCAATCTGCCGCCCCAAGCACCAGCTTGCTCAGCTGGTGCCTGGAGCCGGCCCTGCCCTCAGTGCATAGGTCTGTGTTTGCATATATCTGTTCATTTGTGCATGTGAACAGGCATGTCTTGAGGTTGTTTGTATAATGGAACTGGTGCCTGGACCTGTCCTTGTGACTCTAATTTTAACCTGAACCACCCCTGTAGGCACTGGAGGATTTCATACCCAAGTCCCACGCTGCCAGCTGGGCAGCCTCTTGGATGGCTTTGAGCACCTCATGACACTCAGACCACCTCGGGAGTTGCTCTTGGAGCCTACATCCTGTTTTATACCCATATTGTTGGTGCCCATCATCACTATCTATTCATCCACACTATCCCCACCAGTACCTCTAACTCAGGGCTCCTTTCCCTGACCTCTTTTCAAGTCTGATACACATATCTGCTGCATCTTACCATAGGCATTTATCGTATCTTTGTAATAACCCTTTCTAACTTGTATACACATTTTACCTGCCTCCTCCTGACCCAGTCAGGAAAAGGCCTCTAGCTCTTTCTCCTGAGAGATGCAGGGAGAGATGAAGGGCCCATGATTCCTTCTTCACTGGGATTAGCCACAGAGTTTCCCAAATTCCCAGTAAACCGAGTTTGTCCCACACACACACACACCCCTGCTGCAACCAAAAAATGGCCACAACTTCCTATGGAATATTGTGCAGAATTTCTGCACATTTTCCTCACATGAAAAAACAGTAACTTTTTTTTCCCAGAAAGAGGATGGGGAAAGAAGACAAAAACAAAAATACTTCACTTATTTCCTACAATTTTTGCATAGCTCTAATGCAAAGGTATCATTAATATGCACTTCAATTCCTATTTCCTTTCATATTCCTGAAAAGTTCTGTTTTCTGGCCAAGAGTGTGGATCACTTAAAATGGTACATTCATCTATGCTGAATCATTGGACATGCCTCCAGGTGTAATTTGTCTGGTGTCTTCTGGATAACAGGTCCCTAACAAAATTATTTCGATATAGCTGGAAGAGACTGTTGATAAGTCTCAGAAGAGTGAGATACCAAGATCTAGGGCAGAGGTTCTCAAACTTCATTGCACCGCGACCCCATTCTGACAACAAAAATTACTACATGACCCCAGGAGGGGGGACCAAAGCCTAAGCCTGCCTGAGCCCTGCCATCCCGGGTGTGGAGGGGTGGGGAGCAAAGCCCCAGGCAGGGGGCCTGTAACCTGAGCCCCGACACCCAGGGCTGAAGCAGCTCAGGCTTCAGCTTTGGCCTTGGCCTCAGGCCTCTGCAAGTCTAACACCAACCCTGGTGACCCCATTAAAATGGGGTCGCAACCCACAATTTGAGAACTGCTGATCTAGGGTCTTAGTGTGACGCCATCATAAGAGAGATTTGACAGAGAATGGAGTCAGACATAATTTAGATTCCTTTCCCAATCTAGAGACGAGACAAACCACCTCCACATTTGCTGCAGAGACCTGGGAGAGCAATATAATCATGAATACCACCATGCTGGAAAACAAATTCCACCATATAATAAATAGTCCCATCTCTCCCCTCCTTCCACTACTTCATACAAGCATAATAGATGCATCTATGCAATCAAAACAATAGGGTAACTATGCTTTTATTCATCATTAAGCACTTTCCATGGTAATGCATACAGAAGCATGAGCTTTAGGTGCTTGGTAGAAGTATATGAACATCTCCAGGCCATGAGTTATCAGGAGAGGTCCTGGAAGAATGGAGAAGGGCTAATTTAGTGTCCATCTTTAAAAACGGGGAAAAGGACGAGCCGGTGAACTATAGACCAATCAGCCTGACTTCAGTACCAGGGACGCTACTAGAGCAACGTATAAAACATTCAATCTGCAAATACATAGAAGATGAAGCGGCAATCACTAGCAGCCAGCATGGATTTACCAAGAACAAATTATGCCAAACCAGCCTGATTTCCATTTTTGACATGGTAACTGGTTTGGTGGATAGGGGGAATATGGTGGACATAATATACATGGACTTCAGCAAGGCTTTTGACACAGTCCCTCATGACATTCTGATAAGTAAAGTGGAGAAATGCAGACTCAACAAAACTACCCTTAAATTGATACATAATTGGCTAAACAATTGCAAACAAAGAGAAACTATTAATAGAATGATGTCAGATTGGAAGGAGGTCTCAAGTGGGAGTCCACAGGGATCTGTTCTGCGTCAGTGTTGTTTAACATCTTTATTAATGATCTGGATCTAGGAATACAGAGCATACTGATCAAATTTGCAGATGACACAAAGCTGGGGGTGGGAGGGTTGCCACCACATTGGAGAATAAAACCAAGACTCAGAGGGAACTGGGCTATAGACAATAAAATGTAATTCAACAAAGACAAATGTCTGGTGCTACACTTATGGAAGAAAAACCAAATGTACAAATATTGAATGGGGGATAGCACTGCTGAGAAGGATCTGGAGTGTGATGGATCACAACATCAACATGAGTCAGCAATGCAATGCTGTTGCAAAAAAAGCAAATGCAGTTTTCAGTGGTGCAAGTAGAATTTATTTCTTACCAGTACGCTGTGCATAGGCGACTCATTGGAGGGACACAAAGAGGGGGCACCAGCTAAAGGGGGGGCATGTGACTTCCCCACATAACCCCCCCACATAACTCCTTCCCGTCCCCTCCCCATCCCATGTTACATAAAGGGGGGGGGGGGGCGGAGAATCTGTCCTCCCACTGCGCTGGATACAGAATTCTGAACCGCACGGTGCTCCGGAACTACAGTGGCAAAAAGAGCAGAATCATGCCAGCAGCTCCTCTGGTGCAGCTGTACCACCCCCAGCCCTTCCACTCAGCTGTCTCTCCTGTCTGGGGTCTGTACAGCCCTGGCAGAGGACAGGGCTGGGGGCGGTACAGCTGCACTGGAGGAGTGTGGGGCTAGCTGGCGGCCCTACATTCTGCTCCTGTGTCTTTCCAGTATGGCGTACACCCAATAAATATCTCAATGGTAAGGTGTATCAGACCATACCACCCTACTTGCACCACTGATTAATAGAGGCATAGCATGCAAGTCATGGGAGGCGATAATACCACTCTACTTGGCGCTGGTTAGGCCTTAGCTGGAGTAATGTGTCCAATTTTGGTCATCAATGTACAGAAAGGAGGTAGAGAAACGTGGAAAGGATCCAGAGGCGAGTGACCAATATGATCAAAGGGATGGAATGGAAGCCATAACAGCATAGGCTGAAGGAACGTGGTATGTTTATTTTGGAAACAGGAGATTGAGGGATGTCATGATAGCAGTCTTCAAATACTTGAAAGGCTGCCAAAAAAAGGATGGAGAAAGTTGCTCTCTCTTGCCACAGAGGCCAGGGTAAGAGGCAATGGGTTCAAACAACAGCATAGCAGATGTAGATTAAATCTCAGGAAAAAATTATTAACTGTAAGAACAGTAGGACAATGAAACAGACTGCCTAGGGAACTTATGGAAACTTCTTCACTGGAGGTTTTCAAAAGGAGGCTGGATAGCTATCTGCCTGGGATGGTTTACACACAACAAATCCTGCATCTTGGTAATGGGTTAGACTAGATGACCCTTGCAGTTCCTTCTAACTCTGTCATTCTAAAATCTAAACAGCATCTCTTACAGGTTCCTCTTCCTGCTTATGTTTGACTATGATGATAATCCACTGGAGCTGACATAGATAAGTTATCCTATGAACTAATTCTCTCTTCCATATACACCCCCCACCCACACACACACTCTTTAGTGGACAGAATTTTCTAATCTCATTAGAAAAAAACTAATCTGAGAGTGCTAGACATTTCCATTCTGGAGCAATTTAGAGAATTTTTCTCTCTCGATATTATTGTGCTCAGTATTATTTTAAACCATTTTTAAATTATCTGAAAATATGCCAGACTGGACTTTCATGTCAATTAACCAGCACTAATACTCTAAGTATACTCTATACTGTAATAAATTGTAATTTGTCAATTGTAGCTTCCATTGGTGTGACAAATAACTCTGGACTAGTTAATCTTTTAAACATAATAGTATTCTGCTACTTTGATAGATCTAATATATTGTAGTTTACACAGGCTTATGAACTGAAATTTCTTTTTAAGAACAATCCAGAAATAACCCTCCACTACTTTAGATTACAAGTTATAACACATGCCATTCACTTCCCAGTGTTGAATTACGTCGGTTAATTGCTTCTGACTGAATAAAATATATAGGAGATCTTTTCTAATGAACAAAATAAATGCCTCATTACTGTTTCAACAGAACCCTACATACAGTATTTAAAGTGAGTTCAGATCATATTAGCATGGTGAATTGAGTATCCCTTAATAGAAAAAGTCTGTTTGGTGTTTCCTATATTTGTATTTTAGAGCGCCTTTTACTGCAACATTCTACTCTGTGTATATGTTACTAAGACAATTTTAATTTCCCAATATATCTACTATTGAGAATAGATGGTGCCTGTAAAGGACATCTGTGGTTGAAATAGCAAGACATTTCCCGAGTGTCCACTCCCTAAGAGTCACCTTAGTGTGCATTGTCATCTAAACAAGGTTGATGTGATTGCAAAAGTGGACACTTATTGAACTTTCGATTCCTGACCTCAGCTAACAATTTGAAACTAGCTGTAAATTTTCTCTTTCAGTCTTAACACACAAGATGTTTCTACTTGAAAAAGTGCACAGGCTGCAGTTTTTAGCAATACACTCTCAAAAAGTCAATTTCACCTTTTGGCAGCCCTGAAGGAATCCAGATGACTTTAAAATGCAATAGCTTAGAATAAGGGTGATAGTTAAAAAGGACTGTTTTGGTTAAATAAAATAAAACTACAAGAAAATAGTTAATGGTACAGTTTTTTGTTTACAATAAAAGGATTAAAAGAAAAAAGTTCTGGTTAACTTAAAGTGAATTTAAAAGGGTTGCACTGCAGCACAATGAAAAATTGAAATAGAAATAGAATGCCCTGCTGACTCAGAGATAAATGAAACATCAACATTGTAGTAAATATTTAAGGTTACACTGACAAGTTACCTTGGCATT
This sequence comes from Terrapene triunguis, assembly GCF_002925995.2. Lineage (NCBI taxonomy): Eukaryota > Metazoa > Chordata > Testudines > Emydidae > Terrapene > Terrapene triunguis. The sequence continues at coordinate 27,986,434 of NW_020664444.1, forward strand.
AAAACATTGATTTTCTACTTTTATGTATCTCTTCTAATAAAAATATACTCACTCTAAAAAGGTTAAGAAGTGCTTTTATATCAAGAAATGCATAAAAAGATACAAGACTGCTGTGACTACAGTAGCAAATTTGGCTGGATTGAAAGGGGGAAAAGGTACAGGAAAAGAAAAATATTCAAACCATAATCCCAGGCACAAAAACAAAGGGGAGGGAAAGGGAGAAGTGTGACTAAATACATGTGGAAATCTACACATTTTCAATAGTCTGAAAAATAAAAAAAAATCCTACTCTTTCAAACAGATGTATTTTGCATTATTTTAAAAAAGGTAAAACAGATTTTAGAGAAACTACTATTATATGAACATTTGATATTCTTTTACGTAGATTTGATTTTGACTATAAACAATGGATTGTTAATAAGCAGCTCAGCAGTTGTTTTTTAATTCATCTGAACTATTAAAAGCGTTTATTAGTGATAAAGAGTAACATCTTCCTAAAAGCATGGAAAGTTCACACGATCACTATACATTCAATGAGGTCCATCCAATTTTGCAATATGAACTGTGAACGTACAATGAGGCAAGCAATGTCATTTATTGGGACACGGATAACAAATGTCATTTCTAATTTCTGACAGACAAATTATTTTACTTAAAACAGATGCTTACAGGTAAAATCCACCACAGGAGAAAACAGAAGATAATTACCAATGATTTAACATTTCTGCATGCATATTCAGTCAAAACTAAAACTCATGCCATCCCCTGCTACTGCAGTAATTAAGCATTCAGACCAGTAAACAGCGTGGTTGGAATGATTTTATGACAAATGACCAAAAGCATATCAGCCATAAAAACTCAGTCCTGCAAAAATCCCTCAAGCCCAGGAAGCTCAATCAATGTGAAATAGACGGCAACTTCAGTGATGGCAGCATTCACTCACTCACAACTCTGCATAAATCTGATGACAGGCAGTTTTCCTCCATTAACTTCTACACACAAAAACAAAGGCTTGAGAAGCATAATGGACATGAGAATGCACAGTTTTTTTGTTTTGTTTTTTTAAAGAAAGCCAATATGGAAACAAAGTGTACTAATTCAACTGGTTCAGAAGAAAAGCTAAGTAGATGGATAAAGAGAAACCATATGATATACATTGTAATAGCTTTAAATACCTTTCTTTTTTATGTTCCCATATTACTGGAGGTGCTAGTGTGTACATGTACTGAAATGCAGAAGGAAAGGATCACAAGTTTAATACAAGAAGAGCATTCCATGTTTAACATTGTCTTGAATTCCTGTCTGAACTTCACCCAATTAAAGGATGGTTTATTGCCATCAATTGCATTGCAGAATGTAAACCATAAATCCACACACAAAACTGCATGTGCGTACTCTGTTTTCTTATATGGTACACACAAATGGGTATTATGCCTTCCTGTGCATGTGCTCATGGATACAAGACCAAAAAACCCCAAAACCCTGCAGCCAAAAAAAATATATTTCTTTCTATCAAAAATTAAAAATGTAAGGCAGCATCATTTTTACACTTAGTGCTTGACAGTTTTAAGTACCTGAACTACCATTTTTGACCATCTTTTTGGTCCATTCTCTCTACACTTCTCACATGGAACTAGCATATTAATTAGAATGAGATCATCTAGATTCATCCAATAATGTCAAAGTTATTGGAGGGCTGGAGAGCATCCAAATTTCATTTCAATACATCACTTCAGCATTACAAATGATAAATCAATATTTTTAATACTTTCCATTCTAATGTATTCCAGTGGAAATAAGCCAACATAGCCTGCAAGAAATATGCAGATTAAAAAGGCTATACTTTGAACATAATGGAATGCAAAACACTTTTTTTATGAGATGTAAAGGCAGTGGGTCACTGAAGTTGATGGACACTCAGCAGGAGCTTGAAAAATTAACACCTCTTTGAAGTTAAAACCAGTAGTAACTGGTCAATGAGTCACCAACTCCAGCTGAGAAACCACTCCTTAATTTTGGGCAAGGACAAGTAAGCCAGTTCATTAACACCCACAGGCACCACTGAAATGTTTATATTTAAACCAGTTGCTCATCACAACTTTCAAAAGAACAAAGTAACTCAGATATTAGCATTAGCCTCTTTATATAACAGTATGGAGTAAATGTTATAGGTTCAGCACCTGGCTTGGTTGCTTCTAGCTTAGTTAGAAGAAAAATTAATAGGTACTTTAAAATAAGTATTGAGACATCTGATTTCTTCACTTTCACCTTTATTCCATCACAAGTTAAGTCTTGATCCCCCCTGCTCAAGGAACACAAGACTCTTCTAGGCCCCAGTGCAGGAAATCATCCCTATTCAGGAATTAAAGCTAAGCAAGTGCGGTTCTGAATAAGGATAGACTCAAACACACGTTTAAGTGCTTTCCTGAATCATGGCTTTTAGTAAACATAAGTGGAATTTTCTGTGGCATTTCACACCTGCTTTTAAAGATACTAGTGATAAAACTTATACTGTCTGGAAATGGACATAAGAAAATAGAAAGAAAACTATTGGCACTATTTTCAAGATGTTTGCAAATGGAGATAGTTAAGCATAAGGTGCTGCCGTAACATAAATTATCCCATATTTCAAGGATCTTCAGTAATATCAGGGATGGAATAGAGAATGTCATATGTGCCAAAATAAATTAGACTGATTAAACTACAAATAAATTACTGTGCTAAGCTTAAACGTGACTTATCTCATGTTGCTATGACAAAACAGATTCTCCATATTAGCTCATCCAACAAGATTTGTTATTCAACTAATTTCACATACGATACAAATATTAATTCTATTTTATAGAGTTTTGTCAACTTTAAATGTATTTTTAATATTCATTTTTAAACTTCATAGGCCCAAGTCTGATGTCATCTACTCTGGTGTAAATCACACATAATTCAATTGAAATTACTGTTGCAAGACATTTTAAGATAAGAAATAGCTCCATTGCAAAGTTATTCTTCATATGCTACAATGTAAGAGTAATCAAAATCAGACACTATGTATTATTTTGAGCTGACTTAAAATTGATAAAAACTTCAAAAGAAAATTGAAGCTTTGAAAATCTTATACATCTTAATTATGTTTTATGTGAACACAAGACCCATATTTTCAGAAACATGTGCAGCTGACTTACATGCATGAGAAGATCAATATAGGCATGCAAATTAGGATTTTTGTTGTGGGTGATGCACACTTTCCATGTACAAACCCTAAATTCAGTGTGTACAGGAGTTGGAGCATCTTTTGAGAATCTATGATCAGTTTGGCCGAAAGTGGGACTGGACATTGGAGAACACTGAAATGGAGAAAAAATACTGATAAAATTATTTTCCAAATTGCCCAGAATTATTTGTTCTCATTCTTAATGCACACAAACTATCCTGCTTAAATGAAAACCCAACAAACCATGACATCTTTATTGAAATCTTCAAAAACAGCATAATCTAGAAAAAATTTACCGATGAATAACGGAATGAAAACAGCCCCGATGAACTGAGGCTGGATCCATGCTTTCAATTTGGTATATGAAAAGATTTACTTTTGATTTTCAATATCTAATGCATTCATGATAAATAACTTTTAGAAGAACAATGCAATTCATGAGGACAGTAGTAAAAATAACACAGCAACTTTTGATACCTCTCTCAAAGCTGATCCAGGAGACCCAGTGGCTGCACAAACATATGTATGTATGTATGTATGTGTGGCAGAGAATGCTGCAACAGTGAGAGAGGTGCCACCAGCTCAAGACCACAGCTGAAGCCTGAAAGTCACAGTCCTCAGCAACAGAGAAGACTGAATGGAGACTATCCGGTAAAGTGGGAACTAATAGAATTACCAGACCAACCAGCAAGGGTTCAAGTAACAGAATTATTATTTTTCTGTAGTCAACCGCCTCAGTGGTGACTGCTCTCATCTAAGATGTATGTGAAGTCACATGAACGGGGCCCATGCCAGTCTTTTTCAGAGCCCTTGTTCCTTTCCTGTTTAGATAGAGGTGCTGTGGTCACAGAGGATGCCTCAAAACACAGGGCCCAGTGGGATTGTCCTTAACACAGGGCCGGCTCCAGGCACCAGCTTAACAAGCAGGTGCTTGGGGCGGCCAAGGGAGGGGGCGGCACCTGCAGCAATTCGGGGGCGGCAGGTCCCTCACTCCCTCTAGGAGGGAAGGACCTGCCGCTGAACGGCCGCCGCCGGGCGCGGCTTTTTTTTTTTTCTCCAATTGCTGCCGACGATCGCAATCGCGGCTTTTTATTTGTATTTTTTTTGCTTGGGGCGGCAGAAATGCTGGAGCCGGCCCTGCCTTAACAGCAGGTATTTAGAGTTCGATGCGGGAAGATATTGAATGTTATGATTATTTTGAGTTTTATTAGAAAAAATATCTAATGTCGTCAGGATTTATTGATCACTCATTGAAGTTACTAGAAGCAATTTATGTAGGGCTTAAAAACATCAACTAACTCATTTCTTAACCAAGACGTTGCCTGAGATCGCCAAATATTTTCAACAACCACAAAAGAAAGCAGTACGTTGAAAAGTTGATGTATATCCACTTTCACTGACTGGACCTGGATACTCGGAGGCATTTTCATTTGAACTTTTAGTTTGAGTTAGGTAACAGCTGCCTAGTGGCATGGAACATTTGTGAGGAGAGTTTAGGCCTGTAAAGCACACAGCTACTTTTGAATGAATTGAATAAATTGATTATGCTAATTACCATAAAACACCTGAAATGTTTTTAAAATAAACCATTTCCACAACTCACAAAACAAGAAATTGCAACTTTTTAAAATTTATTTTGATTTCCTGATTTCGGAAATATGCCAATCAAGTTAAAAGGTAGAGTGTATAAAACCATAATTCAACCCATCCCCTAATGGATGGAACAGAGACTTGGCCAGCCACTCGAAAAGAAATCAGTATGCTGTTCACCTTGGTAATGATGATGTTGAATTGGTCAAAGGATTGGGCATTCCATGATAGGAAATGAAATTAGGTTGTAAATAGGCCTTATGCTGGTTACTCCCATTGAATACAAGTTGAGGGAGCTGAGGCCACATTGGTATGGGCATATCCAGAAGAGACTCGAGAACTACATCAGTCAGATTAGATAGCTCTTGCAATAATCATGGATACAAGACAACCAATGGGGAGACCAAAGTCCCGGTATCGGGACTGGATATCAGCAGACCTCAAAGACCAATCTGCACAACAGCCTGGTGTACAATCATGAGTCATTGACCCCAAATAATAAAGTGGCAAGAAAGAAGAAGACTGAATTCTGTAATCTACTATTAAATTTATTTATTATTTAATCTCAGTATTACTGTAGTGCCTAGGAGCCCTAGTCATGATCCAGGACCCTATTGTGTTAGGTGCAGTACAGAGAACAAAAAGATGGTCCTTGCCCCAATGATTTTACAATCTAAGTAGTAATTATTTGCCTTGGAGAAGCACATGGCAGCCTCAACTGATCTATTGTGCCAGGCACTATACAAACACTGAAAAAGAGACACTCCCAGCCAAGAAGCTATTACAATCTAAACAGATAAGAGAGCAAAGGGAAGGATGGGGAGGGGGGAAAGGCACAGAGGGGAAGTGACTTGTCCAAGTCACACAGCAGCCCAAGGGCAGAGCTGGGAACATGCTGTATATGCTGAATCCACTTATCGTGCTCTGCCCACGAGGCCACACCCCCTCATGTCTGTTAAGACTAACAGCAGCAAAAATATGGTTCAGCAAGTAAAAAATCTAGTGTATGGTTTCTCTCAGAGTTGTGGACTGGAAATATAGTACTGTACTGAAATACACATTATTGTTATTAGAGAGACAAGGTGGGTGAGGTAGTAGCTTTTATTGGACCAGCTTCTGTTGGTGAGAGAGAAAAGCTTTCGAGCTTACGCCAACTGCTTCTTAGTTTCCCAGACCTCAAGAAGAGCTTGTGTAAGCTCAAAAACTTGTGTCTCTCACCAACAGAAGTTGGTCAAATAAGAGATTATCTGACACACCTTGTTCCTCTAATACCCTGGGACTAACACAGCTACAGCATTGCAAATGGTCATTATGATAGTCTGTTCTTGCAGTTGTGTCTGGTTGAAATCTTCATTGTTCTGTTCTAAACTAGTGTGTGCTGTTAAAAAGTTGAGTGCAGAAGTATCTTTACTTTAGAAGGCCCAATTCTGCTGTCAGCTGAAGTAAATTGTCATACCAGTGTAACAGAGTGTAATTTGGCTTGAGGTCAGTAAAGCACATTGGGATGAAAAGCACTATACTGATGGAAATATTTTAGACTGAATTCTTCCCTGAGATATGTGCTTACAACTCCTATGGACATCAAGAGTATCTGTGCAGATGTTTCTTATGTCAGAAATGGAGCCCAAATGAGAGGATTTTTGAGATTTTTAGTCTGTCTTTAAAAGCAAGCGTCCATCAAACAAATTTTAAGCCACAATGAAGATCTACATAATTATGTGATGAATTATTTATTTTAAAGGAAAGGAAAAGAAAATAACCCTCTAAAGTCTCCACTGTTCTACAGATATTCATTTGTATTTGAAGTAATAAAAATGATCTAAAGAAATTTTAAAACTTCCAACACTTTAAATATGAGAGTAATATTTTATAAGAAAATATTGATAACTACAGCTCAAAATCCATCTGGCAACTTTTTTTAATCCATGCTGAGCAACCCAGTCTTTCCTGTCCACTGCTTTGAATGATGCATGAATTAGATTAACTGTCCAGATTATTCAAAGAAATTTAGCTTAATGACCTGCAATTACTTTAATGGCTTTGAAATTCAGAAGGTAAGAAGGCACTATGTTTCTTTAAATGAACATTAAAATATGAAATGTTTCTGATTGACTGTCATGAAAACCTAATTTTATTGCCATTTAAATTATTCAGAATCAATATCAGACATTAGCTAGAGTTGGGAAGATTAAAAAAAGACAGAAGCATCTAAAAGCTGCATTTTTCTATATTGAATAACTGCACATTGTTTTGAAGATAAGGGGTTATTTGCTGTGTACCACTGTTTCAGAAAGCAATATCTTTATTTCTTAAAAGTAAGTGACAAAGAGAAATAGGTATCAAAGTGCTTATTGGAAAAGTGTTTTGGATTTGTTTCCATTTGGTTTAAATGGTTTCCGCACTTTCAGGCTTCTGAATTTTCCAAATTCTGACTAATGTCTTTGTATTCAGGTACCCCGCCAGCAGTCAGGAACAGAAAAACAGTACACAAGATTTGACATGTAGAACTTACTAAGGCATGCACCAGCTCCATTATCTGTTCAATACAAACTACTGAGTTAAAAGCATATTGAATTGCCCATAGATAGAAACCCATAAAAGAGGAAGATAGTATTGATGTATGACTTTATACTGAATAGTGACTCAAGAAATTTGTATTTTGATGGTTTCAGGAAAATGTTACTGCTTGAAAGTTAATTTTATAGTTCTACAGTTTAAAATAAATTTACCAATAGTGGCAGGATTGTTTTAGAGAAGTGATGGAGGACAGTAAGTCTTTTGAACAACTGTGCACTCTTACTGTAGATTCAAAAAGTTAAAGTAAAGGTGGAGGCATGAAGTTGGTCAAACCAGGCATTAGGTAGCTCAGACTCCCCTGCAATCATTCCCTCTGAATTCCGTAACACAATTTTTGAATAACCCAAGAGGAGATATTCCCTGAATATTCCATTCCGCATATTATATAAGAGCTAGTCCATAAGTGGGAAAATAACATTTGTCCAACATTTTCAAACTTGGTTGTCTAAAGTTAAATCTAAAAGAAAATCATTTTATAGACATTGAGCATGTGCAGCTCCTACTGACTTCAAAGCCAACTGAGAGTGCTCAAGATCTCTGAAAACCAGACAACTTGTATTAAGGTATCTAATTTTTGGCTTCCAAGTTTGACTTGGTAGTTATAGTTCTATGCATGGTTATATTTAATATAGCTAAGTTATTTAAATGTACACTCAAATTACTAATTCAAGTGATTCAGTCTCAAAATCCTCCCAACACACCATCACCCTTATACTGTAATTTTTAAACTAGAATTTATTTCATAAATATTTTTATATCCTCTAACCAATATCCACCAATATCCTCTAACTCAGGGGTTCTCAAACTGGGGGTCGGGACCCCTCAGGCGGTCATGAGATTATTATGTGGCGGGTCGCGAGCTGTCAGCCACCACCCCAAACCACGCTTTGCCTCCAGCATTTATAATGGTGTTAAATATATTAAAAAGCGTTTTTAATTTATGGGGGGGGGGCGGTCCTCACTCAGAGGCTTGCTGTGTGAAAGGGGTCACCAGTACAAAAGTTTGAGAATCACTGCCCTAACTCAACAAAACACCATTAAGAAGATATAATTATATTTTTCCACAAAGCAAACATTATGATGCTTTTTCTCTACCATACTACATTGTAATAATAACAATAGGAGTAATAAAAACAATAAATAACAGTACTGAAATACAAACAGCACATTATGCATTTTGCAGGAGCAATTTGTACTCAAGATGAGCTAACCATTATTGTTTGTGGTGCACCATAGATCATGAACCAGCAACCGAATACATTTTAAATGGAGGTATTACAAGGCTTTAAAGAAAAAGAAAGTTGTCTTGGGAAACATTTCAAAAGACTCATCCACCTACTAAACAGAAAATATTTCTGTGGGGCATTTAATGTGACAGATGGAGGACAGTTTCCTGTTCCTATGGTATGTTCAGCAACTTTTCTATAGAGCCACAAGTCAGTCTCTATTCATATTGTATGCTGCAGCACCGGATGGAATCCTTTCACAGCTTCTATGTAGACATAGGGGGAAGTAATACAAACTACTACAGGATGTGCTCAGGACTTACAAATCTACCAATTTTAGAGTTTCTCCAAGTGGCATAGGTCTAAAGAAAGCAAGCAACAGTGCAGCTCTTTAAAATGATGAATACATTATAATAGGGGCAATGTATTTCTATGATAAGATAGTAATAAAAAAACAATGGCTACTTACTTTACTTCAGATATAAACAATTGTCAACAAAGCACACATTATAAAACTCTGCTAACAAAATCAATGCCAGGCACTTTCTTATTAATCCGTGTAATCCAATATGTTCATATTTTCTGATTTTGGTAGCTGACCTGAAAGGTTTTCTTCTCTGTAACGTGGAGCAAATAAGGTGTATGTTTTAAAATTATTAGATTAATTAGATGACTACAAACAACACTCTTTAGCAAGTGTGCTTTAGGTTTCTTTTTAATCTAATAAAACAAATATAAAGTGATTAATATACACACGTTTAAGTTAATGTGTACATAACAAAAGGTTGTTGTTTGTTACTTTATCTCATGTTAATGGTTTTTTCTTAAATCAGGGATATATTGTGTCCTCAGTTACACAGATGTAAACCAGGGAGAAACTCTAAAGACTTAAGCAAAGTTACACAATTATAAAGTTTGAAGTAACTGAGATCAGAATCTGGGCTTCTTATCCTGCATCACTGAAAATAAAGGGAGGTTTGCCATTGGCTTTGAGGGACATAGGATTAGTCTGATCCAGAGTTTTTATAAAATCAAGTAAATTCACTCTATTTTAGGGACAAGTTATTTTACATAACTGCAATTCAAAAATGTATACAGTGAGGAAGACAAGTTGTGAACTCAATGGAAACACTATTTCTTGGGTGAAGAGGCTGCAAGGTGCCAAATTGACAAAATAATGTTCGAGGGTTTTTTTAAGTCTAATTCTTCAGTGATCCCTATATTTTAGCTGTCCAGTTTAAATGAAAACAATAATTAATTTCTATGGTGAATAAAAGGATATCAGTGTACCAGAACTTTTAAATCTTGTGTTGATACTTCATAACTGGTCTTAGTGTCTGGCTTGTGTTTCATTGTATTTCATTGTCATGATGTTTGGTGCTCATTTTTTGTTTTTGAAAACAGCCATTTTTTCCACCTGCATATTCATAGTTCTGCAATTATAATTGTCGGAGAAAAACACAGTTCTCACTCTCTTTTTCCACATATGTGATATAGTATGGACAAACTGCTACATTTTTAAAGTCTCCAGTTCTACAAGTATTGTTATTCCACAAGGTGTACCTTACATTTAGTGTCCCACTGTATAAACCTGGGGTGGAATTCTGATCCCCCTGAAGTCAATGGCATAGCTCCCACTGACTTCAATGGGGCCAGAATTTCACCCTGGATTTTGTGTCTTCTCTGCCAACTAAATATTTATATTAAAGCCTGAATTTTAACAGTATTTTACCATAAGTCAGGTAATTAATTCTTCACACAAACACAGAGTGAAATGGAAAAAACACTAAATAAGTAAGACAATTTATATTTTATTGCGGGTGGGGACGGCTGTCTTGTCCAGAAAGGAAGATTTTGACTTGAACTGCGAGATGCAAAAACAAAGCCTCAAAACTATAAATAAGACGGACTTAATCCTAAAAGTTCAAAATAAAATCAGTTTCCTTATGTTTTAGAATGTCAGGAATGCATTAAAAACACAGCATCCGCTTTTTTTTATTCTGGGCTGGATTTGTGGACCAACAAAGATTATTCATTAAAATAAAGTTCTTGAGAACTGTGATAAGAGTTTCTGCTCTTCACAACTGAAGTGGCTTGGTAACTAGTTTATAACCCACTTAATTGTGCCCAAACTCTCTGTTTAGTGCCCAAAAGCAAAAAGAGAAGGAAAAAAACCCTACAGTGGAGGCTTGCTGTACTCCTATGAGTGGCATTATTAGCAATGGATTTGCCTTTTGTTCACCTTCTCATTTATACTTTATAGCCAATAATAATTTCTATTCCACTCCCAACCCATCCTAGAGTGACATATACAACTAGTCTGAGAAATTAAGTGAATGGGTGCAGATTACAGATTTTTTCCCCCTTCAAGTTAATGTCACACAAATTGAGAAAAGTAAACTTGCAAGTTGAGGCAGATATTTAGCATCACCCTGGTTCCAGTCTGTGTACACACATGCAGTCTTGGAAGGGTAATTTACTCTGTCTAGGGTGATTAATGAATCATGAGGGAATACACATTGGATCTAGAGTTCAGCCGTTGGTACTGCAGACCAAACAGTAATGTCCATAGGACGGATAAAACTGAAGCATAAAAATGTATGTGAAAGGAGTATTCAAAACAGTTAAAATGCCTTTTCCCTTTGAGATCATTTTGATTATATCTAAATTGAAAGATATAAATTACTGTTTGAGAGTCCTGATCATTCTCCCATTTATTAAAAAACAAAACAAAAACCAATCCAAATACTGTCTTGAAAAGATAATTAAAAACAGTATCGGTGATTAAAAATCTGCAAGAAAGCATGTAGTAAAGATATTTGTTTCTTACAGAAAATGGCCATTTCTAAATGCAGCAGAGAAGTGTGGAGACTTCTGTAACGATAATATTGGAGCCATTTTTAACAGAAAAAGTAATTTACTGCCCCCTCCTGGTTTGGTAAAACAACATTATGTGTTCTTTTTAATAGTCAATCACATAGTTGTGCAAAAGGTGTACTTATGCCATGTAAGAGACAGCCTCCCTCTCCCTTTACATGCAGAATGGTTGATTTTTGTTACTGACAAGAGTTAAGAAGCTGTCATGATGACTATAAGGTGCTAAAAACTTGACTGATTCTTTGTTTCTCTCAAAAAAAAATGTTCATTAGCTAGAGCTGTTATGTGGCAAGATGATTTACAAAGAGTTGTAAACATCAGAAAAATCTAGTGTTCTTCTGAAAAAGGAAGAGAAATGGTGCATAATGAGTTGTAATAAGGCAACACGTTTATCTTAATCAAAACTGACATTTAACATTCTAACCATCAAAATGGAAAAACAACTTTGTGTCCTAACATGTATAATGTTGTGGTTTTTGTTAGTTTATTTTAAATTTTGTTCAGGGCTTTTCTGTACGACTCCCCTATTTTGTAGAGACAAGGTGGATAATATCTTTAATTGGACCAACTTCTGTTGGTGAGAGAGACAAGCTTTCGAGTGTACACAGACCTCTTCTTCAGGTTCTGCCCAGATGTCACTCTGTGTAAGCTTGAAAGCTTGTCATTTCCACCAACAGATGTTAGTCCAATAAAAGGTATTACCCCATCTACTTTGTTTCTGTAATATCCTGAGACCAACACGGCTTCAACACTGCATACTCCTTACGTGGTGTCTTTTTATACGTGTCTTAGAAGCACAATGTGTTTTCTTTCCTTAAAACAACTTAGCCAAAACACAACATTATATACATTAGGACACAAGATTTTTCCTTTTGATGGTTAGAATATTAAATGTTACTTGTGAAACAAGTGGAATTACTCACGATTTTCCCCTTATACTGTAAAATATGTATTCTTTTCTCCACAACACTAATCCTATGATATGTAAATTGTGTGTGTGCACGTGTATATATATATAAAATATTTGTACAGATATTTCAGTACCAGTGCTCTGGGAAATAAAAAAAAAAATTTGCTTAAAAATGTAAACAATTCCCATTGGCCACGTTCATATACTTCTTCCAGACTGAAACACTGATTATAAAACACAAAGCATGTCTTGTCCATGTAACTGACATGATATTTATTAGCACATGTTCCTTGCAATGAATTGGAGTGAGGAAGTGTTTGTGGACTAGTGATAAGGAAATAAGAGCAGCATAGATGAACAATACATGCTGATGCATAAATGAAAGGGGGAGACAAATAAATGAAAACAGACAGCTTTTGAAAAAGCCAGGTGCCCAAATTAGACTGGCCCCTCAGCAGGTCTCACTTGAGCAACTGGCACTTACGTGGCATACAGCTTGATATTGTCAAGCTTCCACCTGACTATGTCAGCATTATGGATACAATATTTTTACCCGAATGAAATGTGCGTCAAACTACTTTCCCAGTTATTTGGCACAAACGTGTTTTCTGTCATCAAGCCTGTCCATTTCCCCCATCTACTTGATATTTATTGCCACTGATTATAGTCATTGTAAGGAAAATCCTGCGTTGCCCCTATATTTGAGTTCCTTCATGTCCTTTCTAGAGCATCACAAAGTAATGAGTTAGGATCTTGTTCCCAACCCCATTCAATTTTGTTTGTAATTCCCTTCCAGGCTAGAGCTATGGTTGCAGTAGCAGCATTTTGTGAGCACCTAAACAAAGAGTTCTGCCCTTTGGGATGAGGTTAACTCTCTTTACCCTAGCAGATGAAGATATGGAGTGCATGCCCTAGAACCTTAGTGCAACAGCGTTAGAGGTGACAGACTATTTTAGGTTATAAAAATCTGCAGCAGCAGGATCATCAATAGAGTAAGTGGTAACCTTCCACCCTCTGCCATGAAATCAATCAATTCTTATCCATTCTGTACTGAGAGACACTGCCTCTGCCTTTGCAAATAAAGTATAAAAGTGCACAAAAATTACACTACTCACCAGGCTGCTCATGCCATATTAGAAATATTCACTCAAGTATGAGGGTGCTCACACTTCGCACAGATGTTAGAATGCTTTTTGGATTTCTTGCTGATGAATACAGTAGCCAACACACCCATCATGCTGCACAGAAAAACAATGTAAAAACGAAGCTCTGTATGCATAATTCAGGCTGCACTGATGACTAGCGCCCTCAATTTAGATTTCTTGCAGAAATCTAATTATGTGATACAAAAATAGTAAGTGTTTTATTAATTAAAAACATTTAAGTTACTGCATTTATTAGTCTCTAAAGTTATTACTGCAAAGCCTGTTCTCTAATTTAGAAGGCAAGTACCATGTATTTATCCTGCTTTTACATTATACTTACTATCCACTTAACATGATCAATATAAAATAAGGAGTTCTTACAGGTACTGCAGAGGAGATAGTTAGCTCCTGGTGCAGTGCAGACCGTAAGATTCTCCAGGCTTCCATGAGACAGTTACGCACAATACAAATGATGGAACTCTGGCAGATTCCAGCATGCCTATTGCCCTTCAACAACTTTTTTGTTAATGACAAAACAAACAGGAGACCTTTGGCATCTATGGAAAAAAACATTTGGTGGTAACATTGAAAAATAAAGTAAGCTAGAACAGGAAGTGTCCCTCCTCCCTCTCCATATGCTGATTTTATATTCAAACCACGGGACCCCGCAGTGTTAAAATGGGAGGTGAAGGGTGTTGGAGAAGGTGGAGGTAGAATGCACTTTAAAACACAGGATACTAGGACTGATCATTCCCTCTAGATCCACGTATACAGCAGCCCCTTCCATATACACATTTCCACCTTACCTATGAGGAACTGGGGAGTGCTGCCTAGGAAGCATCATATCTCCTCTCCCTTAATACTCTAGCCTCTCTCCAAAGGAATGAGAATCTGCAAACCGAGAGGTGATTGGCCATGTTCGAGAGAGAAAGAGGCATGGAGGGGTGAATTACATGTAACATCTACTCTAGGCCCCTATATGAGTTGGCAATCTGTGTGTATTATGCTAACTTTTATGTTGGCAGCCTCAAGAATGTGGAACATCACTTTTTGAGGTTCCTGTGGCAGGTAGCAGTAGGGAAAGATGGGTACCAGGAGGCAGTGTGGAAGCACAGGGCTTCTAGCAGATCTCTGGATAACTGAGTTCTGGACTCAGACTCAATTTAGTGTGCTTCATAGGAAGCAAACCTTACAAACCTAAAATCAGTTTTTCCATGTAATGGGACAATCAGGCCTCGTGGCCATAGCTTATGGCCACGAGGCCTGAATGGGGAGGCGAGGGGAATCTAATGCATCTTTTAAAAACGGTTTAATCCAATTTGGGACAAACATTAAAATTTCTTCATCATAATTATATAGCTATTGCCTGGTGTTACTACAAAGTGGACTTAAGGTTGTTTGGGTCCACGGCCAGGTATAGGAACATGCAAGTGATACACCTCTGTGAATGGCGCATCTATCGTGGATGAGCGATGGTAACGTGGTGCTGGCAACAGGCAATTAATATATTTAACACTCACACTGAACCTTGATACTATAGCTCCAGGCAGAGGCCTCCATCACTTGAGCTAAAGGAAAGCTCCTTTAGCCAGTAGCAGCAATATAGGTCTTCTGCCCATTCAGCTATCAAAGGGCAACATCATACTCACACATATCCATCACATAAAAGATGGTACATTAAACTGAAGGCAATGAATTGTGCCTTAATCAGTAACCCTCGGAAATAAAATGCTTTTGGTTTTACTCTGCCCAGCACCAGTTATTCTCGTCTAGATCCTCTGTTACAGTCCATTCCCTTTCCATCACTCAGACCCCACAACATGGACGGATTCCAGCTGTAAATGACCAACGAAGAATTACCCTGGTGGAGGCAAACTCTCTACTGATATAAAGGTGGCAGGGGTAGAGAAAGTGGCTAATGTGCCAGTCATCACCTTGTAGAGATATTATGCCAGGGAATGGTCAGGACATGGCTGAGAAGAAATCCACAACGCCAAGTCTTCCTGGTATCAGACCCCTTAGTAGGAGCTTGGCTGAACAGGAGCATCAAGCCCTCTGTACATTTGTGTCTGAATATAGTTTGTATGTAACACAGAAAGTGTATAAATTGACTAACATTTACTTTATGTAGGGAGTCACTTATGTGAATACCATTTTATAAAGTAAATGCATGCAAAACAAGGTTTCCATGCCCAGTATATAACCAAATGCTATTAAATCTTTAATTGCATTCAGATGTACCATAAGTCCTGTATGTATTTCAAATCAGCGGCTGACATACAGTAAAAACCTCCAGATCAGACTGTACATTAATGTGCTCGTCAGTCACATTCATCAATAAGTAACAATGTAGTTCTGAAAATGTGAACCAGGAGTCAAACTGTTTTGTCACTTGTCAGATCCAGCAGACACTTTTCAGCTGATAAATTCATCCACAGAGCACTGCTCATAAAAAATTGTTACATTTCCCAAAGTAAAACATTATGATACATTTCAATCTAATGGACTTTTTTAATTAATCAGGTTATCACACGAAGTTCTAAATGTTTAAAACTGCACTCTGTAAAATTGCAAAACCTATTTGACAAATAAAATTGCTGATGATATATAACAGTCAATTTATTTTCTGTTTTAGCACCATAAATTACAAAATAAAATGGATACTTTTCAGATAATACTAGTCATTTGTCTAATTAGGGGGATTAAAACCAGAACTTGACCATGCCGGTGTAGTCCTGAATGTGGGTGTGCTAAACAGATGGGTTTTCTTTCAAAATTTCTCCACAGAAGGAATGAAACCTCAGAAAGAAAGAAAAAGAAAAAGAAAAAAAAGGCGTGCTATGTACTTGAGCAGCAAGGCATGACTGAGCTAACATTGTGCTAAACCTTGGAGGGATCTGCTGTAAAGGAGCTTGCAATGATATGGCAGGTGAAGTTTTATACCACTGTTTAAACTGGTGAAGGTATAAGACCTCTAAAGGGCTATGAGTTTCTCCCCAGCCAACTACAAACTGAGCCCTTGTTTATTATGGCTAATTTTCTGGCTTGTTATGTTTAATACATAAGTTATTTATAATGAACTGCAATAAAGCTGCAGCCCTCGGATTCCTGATTTGGGAAAACTGTTCTGGATTTTGGGGATGTGGGAAAGTTTGAGACAGATGGAACTGGAATAGAAAGGCTAGACAAATAGCACAGTTAATCTGACATGAGGAAAGAACAAAGGTCAATCTCATGGGATAAATTTGTCTACAAAACACTTGTATAGTCAAAATACAAATACAACCTCATCTCTATTGTTTATAATCTGAAACAGAGATTGAATAACAAGAAACATACCAACTTTCATCAATAAAGAAACACTTTTCATCCCCCATTTCTCATACCCTAAGAAAACTGTTCCTAAGCTGTGGTGGTCATTGAGAACCACACACTAGATAAAGAGGGACAGAGAGAGGTGGTGATCTGCAGGGGCATCTCTCCCTCTCCTGGAGTATATTGAAAGGGCTGAAGAAAGGGCTTATTTAAGATAAGAAAAACTTGACAAATGTTTGAGTAATTACAATAATGTCCAAATAGTGTAACTTTCTCTGAAAATGATTTCAAATAGATTCTTTCATGTATTTTCCCTGCTAGCTTAAAGAATTTCCCCTTAATGCTGTGAAAAGTCTATTTGGTGAAAGGAAACAAGAAAGCATAAACAGAATATGGAATGGATTGCCAAGGGATAGATAACTCATTTTCCTTATTAGCTAAGTCATGAAACCTTCAGTTAATTCTCCAGATCTCACCCATCCAGGGAGTAAAATATTATGAATCGCCTCCAATACGTATACCAAAAGAAAAACTGAACACTCACTAGGTGAGACAATTCGTAAAGGAATAGAACCAAAGTAAATATCTAAAATAAAGCGCTTCCACTGACACTCAGATCCCAGTGTTTCAGGTTATTGAATGTGCCAGCTGCTGCATGCTCTGCATTGTTTACTTGGGGCATAACAGCAAATCACCCATCTAAGCATGATTTAATGCCTAGAGCATGGGACTAAGAGTAAGGTGATCTCAGTACTGAGTAATCCTGTTCATGCCACACACTTGCCATGGGACCTGAGGCAAGTCATACACACACAGTGTCTCAGATTCCCCTCTGTACAAAGAGGATAGATAAAAATACTTACCTACCTCTCACATGTGTGTTGTGAGGGTCAGTTCTTTAATGCTTGCAAATTTTCCTCTCAGACGTGTGTCTTTTGCTTAGTTACGTGCCAAAAAAAAAAAAAAAAATCACATCAATTTGTGTGAAACTACTGCAGTAATTCAGTGGGTTCATACTTGTGCAACCCTTTAAAAACAAGGCCCTAAAACATTAGTCTGATAAACCAATTTACTGGCTTTCAATAAAGCATCTTTAAGATACTTTCTGTTACATTTATATGACACAAACTATATTATTTTAATAATCTGTGGTTGAGATATATGGTGATGAGGGAATTATTGCACACCTGGGGAGATAGTGTAATTAGAAAAGTGGCACAGTAGGGGAATGAAAATGATTAAAAAAGCTTCAGAAATTAACCAGTCACTGTTACAGTGATGTTTGTTTTAGGTTGCTGTAGGCGCATTCAAGTGAGAAGTAAGAAAGGAAAATCAAGCAAACTTGTGGTGCTATAAATAATTAAAACTTCTGGCCCATCATTTCGCAAGGCTCACAAGGAGCAAGGACGTGCAACCAGCTGGGTCAGACAAATGAATCCATCCACACAGCCAGTTAAGGAGTCTGCCTGAGCATAGCTAATGTGCTGGGGTAGGAATATCTGAGCAGGTGTAATTATACTAATGATTTATTGAATGTTTGATTAATTGGAAATTAAGTGAATGCATAGTGGCAGAATTGTCATAGCAAATCGCTCAGCTGTTTGGTTAAAAGGTGTTCTATCTCCCTTCAGTAAAGCAATTAAGAGCATCTTAAATCATGGTAAAGAATTATCTGTCCAGAATTATCTGAAGTAATGACATTTTCATACATAAGGAAAAGAGTGAACAATATTGTTTGTAATCAGAACTGGATGATGTAACTGGTTGGAAGTGTTAGCCCCAAAACACGCTTGTTTCTCCACCTAGATATTTGGAGTCGCTATCTACAGAGAGAGGATCTATGGTGTGGACTGATAAGTCTTTAGGTAATGACTCTAGGAGAAGCCAAGCCTGGAGACCAGGTTTGAACTAAGAACTTTATGATAGGTTATCGATCATTTCTCTGTTTATAAAGCAAAATTCCAGGGAAGTCTTTGATCCACATTGTTTTAGAGCAGGGGTAGGCAACCTTTCAGAAGTGGTGTGCTGAGTCTTCATTTATTCACTTTAATTCAAGGTTTCGCGTGCCGGTAATACATTTTAACGTTTTTTAGATTGTCTCTCTCTATAAGTCTATATTATATAACTAAACGATTGTTGTATGTAAAGTAAACAAGGTTTTCAAAATGTTTAAGAAGCTTCATTTAAAATTAAATTAAAACGCTGATCTTACGCCGCCAGCCTGCTCAGCCCACTGCCAGCCTGGGGTTCTGTTCACCTAGGCCGGCTGTGGGCTGAGTGGGGCCTGAGGGCAGGACACCGGCTGGCAAGGGGCCGGCAGCCGGGACCCCAGACCTGGGGGGGGGGTTCAGAGGTCAGAGCAGAGGGCTGGGGTGCGTGGGGGGTGTAGGGCAGAAGGCTGGGTGTGTGGGGAGAGTTCAGGGGTCAGGGCAGAGGGCTGGGTGTGTGTGGAGGTGCAGGGCAGAAGGGTGGGTGTGGGGGGGTTCAAGGCAAGGAGCTGGGATGCTCTGCTCGTGGGGGTGCTCCCAGCCCCCTGCCCTGAGCGGCTCAAGGCAGGGGGCTGGAAGGAATATGCCCTGTTCCACCCCCTTCCCCAAGGCCCCATCCCTACCTCTTCTCTGCCTCCTCTACGGAGCAGCGAGCACACTGCCACTCATCCCCCTCCCACTTGCAAGGGCCATCAGCTGATCGGCACAGGGAAGAAGAGGAGGAGGGGCAGGAAAGCACCACACTGGGGGAAGAAGCAGGGGAGGGGGAAAGCTTGGCTGCTGCAGGACCAAGCTTCTGCCTCCTGCCCCCGCAGGGGAGAGCGGTGGGCGGGGGGGCTGAGTGGGGCTGGGGGCTGGGACCGTGGCAGGCAGCAGCGTGCCACTCAAAATCGGCTTGCGTGCCGTGTTTGGCACGCATGCCGTAGGTTGCCGACCCCTGTTTTAGAGCATGTTGGGAAAGCATACCTCAGATATGTCTCAGTTCAAAGCAGAGGTGATGCATAGGAGGGTATGCAGGGTCACGTGCCCACCCACCTCCAGATTTGCTGCTTGGCTTTTACTGAGCATGCTCAGTAACACTGCTGAAGCCAGCCACCTTCACTCTGTCATTCTCCCCCCCACCCCGTCCCCTCCCCCCCCCCAGTGGCAGGCACTGGTCATCTCTGGTTCGAAAGTGCTTTCAAACAGCAAAAGTGGTGAGCTGTTGTTCCACTTTTAGTCTGTCAGTGAGTCCAATATCAAGTTCACTTAGCTTACAATTCAAAACACGATTTATCTTAACTGCTAGCATCACAAGCTCAGCCTGGTAAATGAAAACCAAGCTGTCTCCTAGCACATCATGACCAGCGGTAGCCATTTTCGGAACCAAAACTTGTCTTGCAGTCTTGTTAAGAAGGTAGGATGCAGAATAAAGAGATTACATGGAGTAAGTTTGGTAGCCAGCAGAAATCCTACACCCAATGGTCGGAGCTCAAGGCACAAATTCTTTGCTCTTGTTCTGTATTTCTGCAAAAACCACAAAGAGACCATGATAGGAGCCTAGGAGGACCTTCCAGGGCATGGACCAGGGGACAGAGGGCACGCTTCAAATATTTATGTGTATATGTCCTGTCTAGGGTTGCCCAGCATCCAGTTTTCAACCAGAACGCCTGGTCGAAAAGGGACCCTGGCAGCTCCAGTCAGCACCACTGACCAGGCTGTTAAAAGTCTGTTAGGTGGCGCAGGGGACTAAAGCAGGCTCCGTGCCTACCCTGGCTCTGTGCAGCTCCTGGAAGCGGCCAACATGTTGCTGTGGCCCCTACGTGCAGGTATGGCCGAAGAGGCTCTGCACGCTGCCCCTGCCCCGAGCACTGGCTCTGCAGCCCCCATTGGCCAGGCACTGTGGCCAATGGGAGCTGTGGGGATGGTGCCCACAGGCGGGGGCAGCGCACAGAGCCACCCGGTGGCACCTCCGCCTAGAAGTTGCTGGGACATGCCGGCCACTTCCGGGAGCCGCCTGAGATAAGTGCCACCCAGGGCCCACAACCCTCACCCCAACCCCAGCCCTGAGCCCCCTCCCACACCCAAACTCTCTCCTAGAGCCCGCACCCCACATTTCCTCCTGCACTCTGACCCCTCAACCAGAGCCCGGAGCCCCGTCCTGCACCCCAAACCCCTCATCCCCAGTCCCACACCAGAGCCTGCACTCCCACACTCCAACCCCCTGCTCCAGCCCTGAGCCCCTTCCTGCACCCAAACTCCCTCCCAGAGCCAACACCCTGCATCCCCAACCCTTCATCCCCGGCCCCACACCAGAGTCTGCACCCCCAGCCAGAGCCCTCACAACTTGCTGCACCCCAACCCCCCACCCGGTGAAAGTGAGAAAGGGAGGGATGCAGGGACGGAGGGGGGGTGGCGTGAGCGGGGGCAGGGCGTTGGAGTGAGGCAAGGGTGTTCTGCAATCAGAAAGTTGGCAACCCTAGCCCTGTCACCAATCACTGTTGCTTATGCTAAACCCTCTTATGCAAATTATTTGTACTTATGTAAAAGGAGTAATCTGCTCCGAATGGGTGACACTGTGAAGAGGCAAATGCAGTTTCCATTTGCATCCATTTGTGGGACAGTTAAACAACTTTCCCCTGTACTCACTGGAATTGGGCCTGATTTTTATGCTTATAGAAGCAATTAGAAACACAAAGTTGGATTTTTTTTTTTAATTCACAAGCGGAATTCAATTCTTACTTATACAAAGCAAACATCACTGCCCAATTACTAACCATAACCCTGACCTACAGGACCTACCAACTAAAGGAGGTGTTAGGTTACAAATTTTGATTCCAAACTGACTATTCCCCCACAGGCTATATTGTACATCACATAGCATTTCCCAGCTCTATAAATTTTTGTAATGATCAAAACATTTCCAAAAATAGTCTGGATTCTTAACTTTACTCTCAAGGAGGCCTCGTCTTATCTACTAAGTTATCACTCATCATAACAGATCGTAAAAACTTTAGCTGAGAGTCCTTGGGTAAGCTTAGGCCTAATGAGAGATCAACTAACACCATTTTCTGTCAATTCTATGCCCACTCTCACTTTGAGTGGCTCTTACTTCAAAATGCTCCCACTTCAACACCACAGAAATGGAAGCCTCTTGAAAGAGCATAAGTACAAGGGTAAGTGCATCTTGGACAAGTCTAAAATAAAACACTTCAGCTCAATAGCAGACTCCTTTCTATGATCCTGCTTAACCAAACAGCTTATTTAAGGTAAAATTAGTACTCACCATTCTCCCACTATCTCCCCCGTTGCAGAAACCTGCTTGTGCACTAACTTGTTAACAAACTGACTTATTTAAATATGTCCTTGAGCTCACATCTGCAGTAACCCATTCAATCTGGCTTTGAATCCATCCACATTTTTTGTATAATTTATATTTATAGATAGGATCATTTACTACAAATGAGAACACATTTTTTCTCTCTCTCTCCCCGTCCCCCCTGCCCACACACACACCCTATCCCTGTGGCCAAATAATCTATCACACTGATTTATATGACATTCAAAGATTTAGTTCAAAGATCATACATGATCTCAAGTTATAAACATCAAACAGCTTCAAGATATGCATGGAGCTGCTAATAACGTGGCAAAAGTGATATATGCAACAAAAACAGTTAAAAACAAATTATTATTGAGGAATCTCTCAAGAGCTTACATAACTGCAAATAATTTCAATAGGACAACCAGTTGGCTCCACTAGTGAACAATTGAGAAACCCAATATATCATTGTATTTAATTGGATAATTGATGATCTTTTATTTCCAACAACTTCCCTTTTGTGTTGACAGTCAAAACAAAGAAGTCATTAGATCAGCAGGGATTAACTCCCTTGTAATATGCTAAAGCCTTATGGCATCCCACCCAAAAAAGACAAAGAAGGCTGTTATTACCGGTTTAACATCCAGCTTTTGTAACTAAAGGCAGTATTTGAACAAGAACAGTTGCATTCAGAGACTGGAGTTGAATGAATCTGAATTAGTTTACTTGAGCCTATGGGCTCAACTCAGAGGCAATATGCCCAGAAAAGCAGTGCATATTACTCATTGATTATTGTGGTTAAGTGAGTCTGAAGGAGGTGTTAAATTACACATCAAGAGTCCAAAAGCAGCAGTTAAAATAGGGAGTGTGCTCTTTTAACTTACATGTTCACGCACTGTTAGTTTCTTTTACAGATACTCCCTTGCTTCCAGCCCCTCACTGTATAAGTTACACCAAGGCAGAAGACTCTCAGATTCTTTGCATCCATTCACAGTCCACACTACCTTACACGTTGCCTCTGAATTTGGTCACACACTGGCTGAAAGGGTAGCAGTTAACAGAAGTTGCTTGGGAAAAGCCCTTGCTGCAGTCTGCAAATATCCCTACAGTGCAGTGTACATTTACAGCAGTAGATAAATAATTGATGAAATTAACAGCTATACTCTGCAGATACCAACTGCAGATGTTGTGTGTGTGATCCTTCAAGCCTTATACAACCAGAGAGTTGTGTTATTTTCAAGGAGACTACTGAAGTGATTACAGGCTGCAGTAAAAAATAAAGGAACATAGGATAATTCATTAACCCTATGGCCATGTCTGTTCTTGTGGCAGTTCTTGGGGTACCCAGGACTGAGAGTCATTTTGTTACCACCTGTCTCCAGAGTGAGATATCTTGCTTGTGCTTAGCTGGGTGTCAGCTTCCCGACACTGCCAGCCTTGTGGTCACTCAAGCACTCTCTTCTAGGATATGCTAGCCCTTTCTTTGCTTTGCAGGTTAACAGCAGATGCATCCCAGTCACTAAATCCCTTTTAAGAGTTCCCATGAGATATCCAGCCCATCACTGGCAACTCACAGAAATACCAGGACTTCTATCCCCAAAGGAACAGAACACACCAGCTTTCAAGATTCAACTGCGCACCAGCACTTTGCTTAACATCATAGCACTTTGATGTTAGTGAAAACAAGAATAAGTTTATTATCAACAAGTCAAGATTCAAATGATAATGAGTAAGAATATTGGAAACAAATGGTTACATATAAAACAAAATTGTAACACACCTTTGTACCCTCATGTTCACCCATTTTACAGGACTGTGGTAAATTTTGTACAAAATATGTCTTGTGAGGTATCATTTGAAAACTCATTATTGTCTTGGTAAATTATGTGTGGCAACATTATATGTTAAGTTATTAAAGATTCTACTGTATAACATTACTGAGACGTTTTCTAAGTTTAATAAAGCCGGCACAAACCAGTTCCTCAAAAAGCAAGATGATACCTCAGCCAGGTGTCCAACAAAATCAAATGAACTATCACCTGGTTAACTGGCCATTCTACAGCAGGAAAAAGGGTGCGAGTGAAAAACCTACATTTTGGCAAAGAAACAGCAGGAGATTCCTGTCCCCCAAGACCTTCTGTCTCCTGAACTTCAGCTGGAGATTATTTTTGCTCAAGAGAAATGACTATAAAAGGAAAGAGCAAATGCGCCAAACCACTCCTCCCTTTCTCTCTGCCCATGGCATCAACAACACTTGAAGGACAAGGAAATGTGGGAAGGATCCTGGCTGAAAGGATTTAATCCAGTAAGACTGCTAATGCACGTGGTGAGAGAAACCTTTGCTTTGAATTCACTTATCTTGTTAAGTTAAGTATTAGTTTGCATTTTATCTTTTATTTCTTTGTAACCAAGTTCTCACATTTATGCCTCATTACTTCTAATCACTTCAAATCTTTCTGTAGTTAATACACTTTTTTATTTAAATCAGTATGTGTTTGGTTAAAGTGTTTGGAAAATTTCATTTTAGATAATAAGATTTGGGAATATCATTTGCTATTAATGAAATGATGGACTTTATATGAGCTTGTGTTGGTCAGGAGGGTGCTGGGTAGTACAAGACACATGTTTATGGGGGAAAGTCTTGGACTGAGAGTTTGCTGGTGTTGCCCATAGTGTAATTTATGGGTGTCTGGCTATAGCACTCATACAGAATACTTAGGAGTGATTTACATGCTGGAGGCTGTGGGAGAGCTGACCAGGAGTGGTTGCTCTCACAGTGAAGCAGTGTAAAATAAATCCCAGGTTGGCAAATTGAGGGAATACAGCTGTCCATCAGTCCAGATTATACCCTGGGGAATGTCACAACATTCCAGAGACTAAACCTAACTAACAATTTAACATTTTATCTGAAGAAGTTTCATCTCACCCAAAGTCTTTTGCAGCTTTTTAACCAAATTTGACTGTGTTCCCATTGTCATGAATGCAGATATACTGCCCATTTACTTCCTATGTGCAGGATTTGGGGGTTGAGGGGAGGATTTCTCTCTCTCTCATACATATACCCAAAGTTCACTGTTAGGCCTCAGAGACAGGATATCACATACAGCTTGTTTTCTCTGGGTGCGAATTCCCTGTTGACTTAACATCTCCTGGTTAACATCTGACTTCAGATGTAAATGGGCATTAATTGTGTTATCTTACAATGCTTAATTTACACCCCAGCAGAGATATATACACATTTCTTACCTACTGTCTGGAGGAAAACCTGTTCCTCACCTTGGCTAGTGATTAATGCCTTGATACAGACCTTAAAAACATATTTTAAGTATATATATATATATACATATATATATATACACACACACACACACACACACAAACTCCTTACATATTATAAATTCTAGGTATGATAGAAATTCTCTAGGAATTATTCTGGGGAAGTTCTATGGCCTGTGTTTTTAAGGGGGTCAGACGGGATCACAGTAGTCTCTTCTGGCATTGGAATCTATTAATCCGTACATACATTTCACAAAGTTATTAATGATCAATATGACCCTTGCTTTTAGTTAAGGCCTCGTATGACATTCTTTGGAGGACCACAATTTATGTACCAGAATCAAGATATTCCTGTAAACCCCTTGCCACTTGGCATTAAGGAGTTCTTCGGTCAGAGTTCCTTTCTCTCCAAAAAAGTTAACAGCTTTCTCTTTGAGAAGAAAGAGTTTCATGCCTTACAGTAATGGTGTTTCTTGGCGGTTTTCTGTCTGCAGGGATACTACTCATGTGCCCCAGGGCCTCAGGATCATCTCTGGCCATCAGTGTCTCTTGGAGCTGAGCATGCATTCCAAGTGTCATCGTGCCCCATAGTTAGAGCATAAAAGTTTCAGCAGGCCCAACTGTCCCTCAGTTCCTATGCCAATATAAAATCCATATGTTAAAGACTCCAGATCAGTGAGTGAAAGGTGGGTCATGGAGAATAGGTCTCAAGGAAAATTACTTTCTTTTGTGAGTGATTGTCCATGTATTTCCACTCTTGGTGACACTCAAACAGTGACTCGGTAAGCTGACTGTGGAAGCTCAGAGTCTACTTAAACATTGATCATAGAACATCTCTTTCGAAAGAGGAATTACATCTCAATGCTTTCACAAGTAATTAGCACTTTGTAAAATTATGGACTGAAGCTCACATTGCTGCTTTACATATTTCTGAGATGGGTATGCTTCCCAAGGAAGTGACAGATGCTGCCTGAGCTCTAGTAGACTGAGTTCTAATCGGAGCTGGCTAGCTCCTAACAGACTCTGATGCAAATGAACAACAAAAAGGCTTCTGAAATGGGTGACTAGCCTGCCCCTTCAACCTGCCTGCAAATGCTATAAAGAGTCTTGGGGAGAATCCACAGCTTAGATCTGTGTAGACAAAAGGACAGTGCTCTAAATACGTCTAACATACGCAATCTAGCCTCCCCCTAACGGTATGTGGATTGGAAGAGTTAAGTTGTAAACATATTGCCTGGTTAAAATGAAAATCAAGGACTACCTTGGCCAAAAAATGTGCATACATTAAGGTTCCACGGAGGAAGCAACTATCTAACTGGGGGGCAAGGGAGGGGAAGAGACACATAAGGCCCTTGAGGAATTTGGTCATAGTTAGGTGGGAGAAAATGGTGTCTTTGTATAAGGTATGGCATGTTGATATAGCTAAGTGCACCCAAATGGAATTAAGCGCTAGTCCTGAGCTCTTTAACATAAAGAAAGAGCCCAAGGTAACTGATGTTGCTCTACCTATATGGGAGAACCTCCCCAAATTGGCAGTGTATATTAGCCTGGTGTAATTGCTGTTCTGGGAAATCAAGTCTGACTGACAAAATAAGTGTTCTGGAGGGCAAGTTGAAAATAGCATGAGGTCTGAGTACCAAAATTGTCTTGGGCACGCAGGTGCTATCATGATGACTTATGTCTGAGTTCTGCCTGATCTTCCTCAATATTCTTAATACGAGTGGAATAGAAAGGTAAGCATACAGCAGCCATGGAAATCATGTAATAACGGACACATCTGATGGGGATCCAGAGGCTAGGAAGAGAATTTAAGATTTTTTTTTGGTTCCTGACTGTTGCAAAGAGGTCTACAGATAGTTGACCTAATTCCTGGAAGATTCTTTTATAAAGGAGAGTCTGTGATTGTCCATTTGCAGTCAATGGAGAACTCTTCGTCAATCGGCCAAGGAATTCTGTAGCACCAGGACATGTAGTGTTATGGGTAAGACTTGATTATAGGTGCACCAGTCCCAGAATTACACAACCTCCTGGCACACAGAAGATGTGCAAGCTCCTCCCTGTCTGTTTATATAAAAAGTTAGTGATTGTGTTATCTGTCATAATTTGTATGGTCATTCCTTGAATCACTGGAAGGAACATAATACAGGCTTGATTAACTGCCCTGAATGCTAATACATTCATGTGTAATCTCATCTCCTCTTCAGTCCATAGACCCTGAACCTTATGATGGTCCCAGATGTGGGAAGAGAAGAGTTCAATAGTGCTCCCCTGAATTCTTGACTGAAATCTCCACCAATTCAGTGAGGAAAGGATCTCATGAGGAATTTGCATTGACATGTCTATGTGCTGTCTGCTTGGTAGGCAACTGACTTCACCCAGCTCTGCATGCAATGTAAGTGTTGTCTGGCATGCTGTGACAAGAATGTATAGGAAAACCATGTGTCTGAGAAGACAAGCAGATTTTCAAACAGGTGTGTTTGATAAGGATTGCACTGGACTTGAATCTGCAGAGAGGCAGGTAACCTCTGGCAGTAGAGGAGTCTATCACTGCACTTGTAAACATTCTCTGTGCTGGGGTCAAAAGAGATTTTTCTTTGATAATTTTCAACCCTAACTCCATAATGAATCAGACAATCTTGTGAACCTAATTCTTCACTTACTGAGGTGACTCTCCCCAGATCAGACAGTCATTGAGTTATGTACACACTATTATCCCTTGTTTTCTGAAGTTTGAGCCACTACCACTGATAGGCATTGGTTCAACTTCTCAGTTTGTCAACAATCCAAAGGGCAGGACCCTGTGTTGATAATCTTCTTGTCCTACCTGAAACCTCAGGTACTCTCTGTCAATAGCATGGATAGCGATATCAAAGCAAGCATCTTGCAGGTTGAGAGCTGCAAATCAGTCTAGTGCAGTGGTTCCCAAAGAGGGGTTCGCGAACCCCTGGGGGTTCGCAGAATGTTTCCGGGGGTTCGCAAGAAAAATTTCATTAATGGCGGCCAGAGGACTCTGCTGGGACCCAGTTGCAGGGCAGACAGCCCGAGCCCCAGGGAGAGTGGGGCCGGGCAGTTTGAGCGGGCAGCCCGAGCCCTCCCCTGTCAG
>NW_020664444.1:28014959-28041736 GCF_002925995.2 Terrapene triunguis
AGCAGCCCGAGCCCTCCCCTGTCAGCCAGGGAGCCGGCAGCCCGAGCTTTGGGGAGAGCGGGCAGTGTGAGTCGGCAGCCCCAGCCCTCCCCTGTCAGCGGGAGAGCCAGCAGCCCCGAATCCCAGCGGGGTGCAGGTGGCAGCTCGGATCCCTGTCCTTGTCAGGCAGGGGAAGTTTGCATCCAGGGCAGTCAGCAGGGGGCCACGCTGAACGTGGGGGGTGGTCCAAGCTAATTTGTCCCTCCCAGGGCACCTTCCTCGGCGGAAGAAAAGCTTTTTGCGAGCCAAACCAGCCAGAAGCACGTTGTAGCCAGTGTAGCAGTGTTAAGGTGTCTCAGTAATTGTCCTTCTCTCTGGAGTGCTGATTTGCTTCAGTGCGTGAATCTTCTCAGTTTCTAGTTTGTTGGTTGTTAGCAGTCTCTCTCAGTTATTTTTATTAGAACTTTTGTACACAAGTTCAATGGATAAGTGGCTGAAAAAGGAAAGTGTAAAGACGCTGGAATCAGCTAGTGTTTCCTCAGGTCCACACTGTGGAAAATCTAAGTCTAATGATCATGATGGTCCTGGAAAGTCACTTACAAAGAAAAGAAAATATGACGATGATTATATAAAATATGGCTTTACATGCATTGGTGATCAAGAACATCCAAAACCACTGTGTGTGATTTGTGGTGATGTTCTAGCAAACAGCAGCCTCAAACCTTCTCTACTTCGGCGCCATTTAGAAACTAGGCATCCTGCACAACTCGACAAGCCTGTTGATTTTTTCAAGTGAAAATTAGCTGAGAAGAAAAGTGACATTACCAGTTTTATATCCAAAGCAAGTACTGATAATGAAAATGCACTTAAAGCGTCATACCGCGTGAGCTACCGAGTAGCAAAAGCATCAGAAGCCCATACCATAGCAGAGAGCTTGATTGGTCCATGTATAAAAGACGTAGTTCATTGCATGCTCGGAGAAAAGGCTGCAAAAAGGATTGACATAGTACCTTTGTCCAGTAATACGTTGTCACGAAGAATTAATGACATGTCAAATAATGTAGAGACCACAATTGTACATAGAGTGAAAAATAGTCCATATTATGCTATACAGTTGGATGAATCAACTGATGTAGCTAATCTAGCTATTTTGCTACTGTTTGTACATTATGTGAATGAAGGTATGGTTGAAGAAGACTTGTTGTTTTGCCGACCATTGGAAGAACGTACAACTGGAGAAGATATCTTCAATCTGACTAATGCATATTTTCAAGAAAAGGAAATAGATTGGTCTCGTTGCCTAGGCATTTGCACTGATGGGGCCACATCAATGACGGGGAAGGATACTGGATTTGTAGCTCGAACAAAAAAGGTTGCATCAAAAGTCTCTTGGACTCATTGCAGCATCCATAGACAAGCCCTTGCAACAAAATGCATGCCAGAGGGACTGAAGGAAGTGCTGGACAATGCAGTGAAAATGGTGAATTTCATAAAATCATGGCCAACAAATTCCAGAATATTTCACGTACTTTGTGAAGAAATGGGTAGTATACACGACTGTGTGTTGACCCATACTGAAGTTAGATGGCTCTCAAGGGGTAAAATCCTTGTGCGCTTGTTTGAGGTTAGAACGGAAATCCTAGTTTTTTTTCAACAGCCACCCTTTCCACCTTGCCAGCTGTATGGAAAATAATGTCTGGCTCCAGAGCCTAGCTTATTTAGCAGATATTTTCTCAAGAATTAATGACCTAAATGTATCTCTTAAAGGACTCAATATAACAGTTTTCAATGTGCAAGAGCGAGTTGAATCCCTGATAAAGAAGTTGCAGTTCTGGGAAAGTTGTTTGGAAAACAATCAAACTGAGTGTTTCGGTAATCTTCATGACTTCCTGGCAGAACATAAACTTCAGTTGGATCAGTGCACTAAAACCAATATAATTGCACACCTAAAAGGACTTTGCACAACTTTCAGGGAATACTTTCCAGCTATGTCAGGCGATAATGACTGAATTTTCAACCCTTTTGATGATACCACTTTCTCAACACAGATATTAAACACCAAGGAAAAAGAGAAATTGATTGAGATCTCCTGTGATTACGAACTGAAAAGGAGTTTCAGAAATTTATCATTGATCAACTTTTGGCTGAGTTTAAGAAACGAGTACCCCTTTCTGGCAGAAAAAGCTGCTGCAGTTTTGTTACCATTTTCAACAACATACTTATGCGAGAAAGCATTTTCCTCATATGCACATCTGAAAACCAAATACAGAAACAGACTTGATGCCGAACCAGACCTGAGACTTTATCTTTCTCCAGTGGTTCCAGACTTCCAAGAGCTATGCAGAGCAAAGCAAGCGAATCCATCACATTGAGGAAATTTAAACTTAAATCCCTGGAAATATTCATTTTTAGGAGGGGGTTCATGAGATGTCACAATTTAGTGAAAGGGGTTCGTGGGCTGTTAAAGTTTGGGAACCACTGGTCTAGTGGATCCAACAATAAAACTATTGAAGCAAGAGATCCAATTCTGAATCTGAAGTGGTGAATGAAGGCACTGAGTCTCTTGAAATTGATCCTCTTTTTCTCTTTGGCATTATAAAATAATTGAAAACCTACCCACCATACTGCAGTGGAACTTCCTTTATTGTGCTGAGATTGAAAAGGGATATCTCCTCTTGAAACAACAGTCTCTCATGAGTGAGGCCTTTGAATATGGATGCAGATTGGGAGTGGGGGATAGGGAGGGCATGAAACTGACATTTTTAAAACACAGCAGTTATGTGTGGTTCCATGCTTCCCAAAAGCAATAGAGGTAGTGTCCAAAAAGGGGAAGAAGAGGTAAAGATTCTGTAAAATAGTAATAACACAGCTTTTGATGAACACAAAAAAATGGATTTTTAGAAGTAGCTGAAGTGTGAGAGGCTGCTGATGCAGAATCTTGACGTCTTCCCTTTTGAAAGTACTACATTTTCTTTTGAGACTTGAAAGTGCTAGGTGATTATCTCGGTCTAGAATAAGACTGGGTGTGTGTGTGTGATCTTCCCTGCTTTCGTCTAAGATCTGGTGTATATATTCCTAGTGAATGCAGAATATCTTGAGAGCCCTTCGGTGAGACAAGAGCATCATCCACCCTTGCATTGAAGAGCTCAGCATCCTTGAAGCCTCAGCAATCTACTAGAATTCTTTGAGGGGGAGCATGTTTGTTAATATAGCGGATATAATGTACTTAGATTTTCAGAATTTCTAAATTAGCTGTTATCACTCAAGAAAGATCTTGGGAGTCATTGTGGATAGTTCTCTGAAAACATCCACTCCGTGTGCAGTGTCAGTCAAAAAATTGAACAGAATGTTGGGAATCATTAGAAAAGAGCTAGATAATATGACAGAAAACATCATACTGCCTCTATATAAATCAATGGTACACCCACATCTTGAATACTGCATGCAGATGCAGTCTCCCATCTCAAAAAAGATATATTGGAATTGGAAAAGGTACAGAAGAGGCAACCAAAGTGATTAGGGGCATTGAACAGCTTCCATATGAAGAGTGATTAATAAGACTGGGACTGTTCAGCTTGGAAAAGAGACTACTAAGGGGAGACATAATAGAAGTCTATAAAGTCATGACTAGTGTGGAGAAAGTAAATAAGGAAGCATTATTTACTTCTCATAAACACAAGAACTAGGGGTTACCAAATGAAATTAATGGGCAGCAGGTTTAAAACAAACAGAAGGAATTATTTCTCCACACAACGCACAGTCAACCAGTGGAACTCTTTGTGAAGGCCAAGATTATAACAGAGTTAAACAAAGAAATAGATAAGTTCATGGAGGATAGGTGCACAAATGGATAATAGCCAGGATGGGCAGAGATGCAAAATCATGCTCTGAAGTGTCCCTAGCCTCGGTTTGCAAGAAGCCAGGAATGGGCAACGGGATGGATGACTTGATGATTACTGTTCTCTTCATTTTCTCTGAAGCACCTGGCATTGACCACTGTCGGAAGATACGATACTGGGCTAGATGGACCAATAGTCACCCAGTATGGCCGTTCTTATGCCAGAGCAGGGGTCAGCAACCTTTCAGAAGTGGTGTGCCGAACCTTCATTTATTCACTCTAATTTAAGGTTTTGCCAGTAATACATTTTAACGTTTTTAGAAGGTCTCTTTCTATAAGTCTATAATATATAACTAAACTATTGTTGTATGTAAAGTAAATAAGATTTTTAAAATATTTAAAAAAATTAATTTAAAATGAAATTAAAATGCAGAGCCCCCCAGACTGGTGGCCAGGACCCGGGCAGTGTGAGTGTCACTGAAAATCAGTTCGCGTGCTGCCTTTGGCATGCATGCCATAGTTTGCCTACCCCGTGCCAGAGTGTGCCAGATGATTTTGACCGCCTGTAACATGGCTTCATTAATAAGAAGTGCTAGGCAACTAGACACAGTAGCATAGAGTATGACCAAGAGCTTGGGGGAGCC
The DNA here is from genome assembly GCF_002925995.2 of Terrapene triunguis. NCBI lineage: Eukaryota > Metazoa > Chordata > Testudines > Emydidae > Terrapene > Terrapene triunguis. Next base: position 28,019,421 of record NW_020664444.1, read on the forward strand.
ACCTCAGCAGGGAATGCACTATACGGTAGAGTATGTCTTGGAAATCTATAGAGTCATCTGTTTGAGATGAAGTGAACAGAACTACCACCATATCTAGGACAACAACAAGATGGGAACTTGTTCAATTTGTTTCTCTCTTAGGATGTTCTTCTGATAATTCCCCAGTGTGCACAGCTTGATGGGTAATAAATTGATCAACAGTAGACCCTTGTCAGGGAATGGGAGACAAAGTCCTAATCCTTGACGGGGTCCAGAGGGCTATCTGGCTGCATTCAACTATCCTATAGCATACATTCTAATTGGTACAGATATGCTCAGTACTGATACATCAGTAGTAATCAGTGGTACAAAATAAGTGTTCAGCAGCATGGATAGCAACAGAGACCATGACCTCTGCTCTGAGAAGGACAGTGTGGAAACAAGTGGTGCAGGAGTTGATGGTGCTAGAATACAAAGTAGTTGGCACTGAGTATGCTAGTACCAAGGTTTACAGTACCAAGTGAGACACTGGTACAGGAAGCTCAGTACTGGAGGTAGTTGTACTCAGTGCCTGAGATGGCTTTGAAAGTCCAGTACTGCACACTCTCAGGGCTCCAGTGGTATAAATTTGAGGCTGTGAAGTCCTCTTAGAGTAAGGCTTATGAGGCAATTTCTGACTCTTCTTAAGCTGATCTGCCAAAAAGGATACATCCTTGTGTTTTTTTGGGGTAGTGATCTACTTTCCACCCCCCTCCCAAGTCTTGGAGCAATTTTTCACTGCCAGAACACAATCCATAGTGAGGAAAGGTTTAGAGGCAAGGGGCTTGGGAACTATCTGATTCAGAGGTAACAAGAGGCTTCTGGGCACAGGCCCCATTGTTCCAGGAGGGTCTCACCTACCTAGATATGATGCAGGCCACACAAACCAATTTAACAGAAACAACTTAAGGGACGCTGCCTGCTTCAACTTTTGGGTCCTGTCCCCAAAGGTCTTGATACAGAACATCCAGGGAAGTGTCTCCCTCTCCAAGACAAAATAGATAAGAGCCCTGCATGAATACAAAATTTATATCCACAGATATAGTGCACATATAGATATATGCAGAGATATAAATCAGAATGCATGGCTCTATCGGGAACTCAGATTAATTTGATGTCTATTCATATAGAAATTTCAGAGGTTAAAATTGGGTGAAGGAGAAAAACTACTGGGGTGAAACCCCCTGCAGCTGAAATAAGTGACCTATTTAAACCACGTTCTCTGATTTTGTGAGACTTCTAATATACTTTCTCTCCAGAAGCTTTATCAATATGAGATTGCAATAGCAGATGACAAAACTGACCAGGGACAGAGTAGCCTGTGTTGTACTAAAGGCCCAGGGGGTGATATTGTATGGCTATTGTCTCATGAAAACAAATGTATAAAACTAGACCCAGTGAACAGTTATTACCTTTGAAATGAAGTATTTTTAATGTAGAATTATGATAAGCACATCCAGGAGCCTGAAACCATGTACACATGGCTTTGGATGAATATATATATTTAAAAACCCAAATTAATAAATTAATCTCTGCATACTACAAATATGCCTACCCTGGTGATATTTAGAAGTCAACAACACTGTAGCAGATATAGCTATTGCTTCCCACATTGAAACTGGGATGTGTGTATGTTCTTTCTACTAGAGCTTTGGCAATATTGTGATGTATAAATATTACTGAAAATCCTCATGGGAAAAAATGGCCATCTACTCCAAGGAAGTGAAATGTTTATAGAAGGAATGAGGTCCTCATAAACCATGCCATTTCAAACACATACCTCTGATATCTTAAAGCTTTTCACAAGTGATTTGCATTCTAGCATCACAAGTGCATAATCCTCAATGCGAATATTCCCCATTTAACCCTGCAGAACTGCCCACTACCATGCATTATAAATTGCCCTAATCAAGTATCTTCCACAATTCAATGTTTCTTCATTCCTGTTTTTTGTTCATTACATTCAATGACCACACACTGTGTATATAATTATTGTCTCAGTTTGCACAGATTTCATATTTGAAATCATGTATGCAATCAGAAATAAACTCTCTCAATTTGTCTGTATAATCCAGCTAAAAATTAAGCACCCTTGTTATCTGCCAGTATCCAATTACCCATACCTCATGTGTTTTAAGATATAGACAATAAATACAGTATAAATCTTTGGAAGTTACAGACAGCGTAAAAGGGTGGGGGGAAAGATATTATAACAGCTTCATTGCTTTTTGTTTCTGTCTCAGCCAGGTGCCTATGAGACTAAGTAAATTAGGAATCAGTGATGGAATGCACTACACAGTGCTTGAGATATTACAGCTCAAAGCATCCTAGTGCCAATTGTTGTAGCGATGAGGGCCTGCCGCTTGCCACCAGGCAGAAAGGTTTCATTAACCAACCCCTGAGATTTATTCTTTATGATGTTTTTGACATTTACACAAAATTTTTCATTTTTCATTACCCCAAGGAAAAACAAGGGGAGAAAAGAATAAAGGATCTTTCATTTGCCAGACCATCATTTAAAAAGACTGAGCTGTCTTTATGGAAGTTTTAAATGCAGTCACTTTTGATTTAGTACAGTATTATAATCAGTCAGGTACTATAGGAATTTTTAGACTCTGTAACTTATTTAGGGAACCACTGTAAAATGGTGTTCATTTTTAAACATACATTTCATTTAAAACAAAATGTTCTCTTTTACACCAATATAATCTTAAAAGAACCCATCAATGTAAATATCCAATATCCAGTCCTTAAAACAGAGTAAGAGGAACAGGTCCTCTGCTGGTGTAGATCTAGGTAGCATCATTTACAACAACCGAGGATCTGGCCCAGAGCCTACATATACACAGAAATTGACACAGAGATATGTTAAATCAATTTATCCAAATTAATCCAGTAAAATAATTTCCAGTTAAATAAAAACCTTCCAAATGTGAACCTAATGTGCTGTTCTTTAATCAAATACTGATTTCACAAGATCAGGTTGGTCCTTTCTGGGGGAAAAGCTGACATCAATGATATCTTTTTCTTTATTTAATGTGTTAAACTGTTTATCTGTAACTCTTGGCACTTCACAAATATTAAACACACATGGAAACAACCAACTGGATCACTAACCAAAAAAAACACCAACAACCACTCCTTCCCTCCTGCCCCCCCAAACCCCAACAATCTCTAAGGATGGAATTCATCACCCCTGTACAGAAGGCTAACACAAAGGCTATGCATCACTTAAGTGCTACATAAGCATTCATCATCACATGCCCTCATACTTTTGCAGCTATGGAATCAAGTGGGCAACTTTAAAAGACAAACTTTGGACTGCTGTTTAAAATTTTAATAGTTTCTTTCCATCCAAGTTTTAATTATCTAGCTTTTGCCTGCACAAATTACAAACACACTAAAACAAGCCTAACATGAAAAAAGTCACAAGTTAAAATATTAATGTATTAACATAGCCATGAAAGTTGTACAGCCCCAGCATATTTAAAAAAAAACTGAGCATTTGCATTGTGAAAGTTTAGATTTAACCCCTGACATTTGGGGGGGGGGGAAATGGACACAGGAATCAATACTAATTCTACATGGGGCTAAGAAAAAAGTAAACATACATATGTTCCTTTTCTTGCTATTATGGGATCCTGATGAAGACAGTTGATATAATCCATGCAATTAATCTGTATCAATTCAAAGTGTTTCTTATTCTTTAAAAGAAATTGGTCAAGATGAAGAGAACTGCAAATGGATTCCCTGCCCCTTCCACTTCTCAGATGAACCCATGTTTGAGAGCAGTTTATTGGTTTGTTGGTCACTGAAAGCTGAACTCTAGTTATCCTGCAAAGACATTTAGCGAATTTACAAGGATGAAAGACTATTCTACAAATTAGCATCACAAACAGAAAACATAGCAGATGTCTTAAGCTAGTAAGCAATTACAGATGCTTTTGTCTGAATACAGAAGTGACTAAATTAGAGGATGGCTTTTACACATCTGATATCCACTACAAACTAATGTCACAATATCATCTGAATTGCTTCTGGAAATGCAAGCAAACATGGACCATTTCTCATATATTTCCATCTGTCCAAAAAATGAGATTGCTTACGATGACTTCCTTAACCATGGAAAGTTGGTAATTACTAAAAAGAAATCTAAGTTGGTCTATTATATAATAAACAATTCTTATCTCTTTATCTGATCTGAAACACTTTACGCTCTACTCATACCACATATTTTTGCAAAGTATATTTTGTACCATAAAATATAGCTAGCTATTAACAAAGGGCTGACTTCAATAAGGCCTCACATGTGCTTAATGTATTTTCAGGATCAGGGCCATAGGGGCTATCACTCTGCCAACAGTATCATCCTTCCACCAGTATCAGCAGACAGATGTTACTTCTGCCATTGACATGTGGTCTTAAAATATGTTCTCATGATATAATCTCATCTTCAAAGGAATCTGGTTTTTACTTTAGTGATTTTAAAAAAATCTTTTGTTAACTCACAGAAACTATGAATGAGTGAAAACAGAATTCGGACTCCCTTGAAAGTCTAGACTTAGAGAACACAGTAAAAAGTGTTCATTTGCATTTTAGATGACTTCATTTCAACTGTGTTCACATCCTTTTGGCATTTGCTTCCCACAAATAATCTTGCTAATGAGTTTACTGGCAACAGTTGTTGATGGACATAGCACATTTTAAGAAAAGACTAGAGAATATTTGTGGATTTTGTAATTTTATGTATTCATCTCCGAAACCTGAGTCTAAGCAAAATGCTCACTGAATCAAGGAACAAAAAAATATGCAATGTGACCCTGAACAGCTCAGATTTTAAATACTTACAACAGACTGCTCAAGAACAGTCTTCAAATCAAGAATTATTCATATAAATTATGTGGCAAATAAGATAAAATATAAAAGCATATCACGCTGTGCTGGTGGACAACTTGTGGACAGAAAACATACAAATTTCATAAATTTATCTATGGAGGTTCTCTTATTGATGTTCATTATTGTAGCATGAGTCCTCCCAAGATTAAGAAGAATAAATTATGAATTGCTTGTCCACCTCCGATCAGACAGAACCTTTTGAATGGCCATTTCAAAACAAATCTAAATATAAAATAGAACTGCAATAGGACTGCAATGGCCTGAGCAAAATTCACTGTAGTTCTGACTTTATTCATGCTAACATAAGTGAAAAAAAGGTTTTTGCTGTTCAATAAACTTTCCAAATATAACACCACATTTCTATGAACAGAAGACTTTTGCAAAAGAAAACATTTCTTCATTTAAAAACACAGGAAGAGCATTTCCTCTTGAGCTTACATTTTCATCAGCAAATGCAGAACCCAGTCAAATCACTCATTTTTTTAAGAGCAGTATGAGATTTGGCATTACACTGTAATTTCAACATTTAAAAAAGAAGGAATTTATTGGAGATCTGTTCACTGAGTAAAGAAGGGAGGTACATACTTAGGAACATCTATTAGTGAAGCAAGACGCACCATGAAAAATAAATTAGAGGAGTAAGGTAATGGTGACTTACAATTTCACTTGCCCTGAATGGTGAATTTCATGGAATTGCAACAAATTTCTATTAAAAAAAAAGAAGAAGAAGAAGTTCCCTTCCTGCTGGAGAGGTGGAACTTCAACAGTCCCAGAGGGCAATTAGCTATAGTGAAATATCCTCCAGGATTCACAAGTGCTCACAATGCTGACATACACTGGGCACCCCTTAAAAACTGAAAATTAGAGGGTTCCATTTTTCCCCATACTAGCTCAGAATCCTGGCCCATAGATAGCCTAATGTGTTGCCACTGGAAACCTTTTAAACACTAAGGGCCATGTGAACAATTGATAGATGCTGACCCAAGAGACCAAACAATGATTTGAATAGACAAGCACCAGGAAAATCCATTCATATACATTTTACAACTTCCCAGATTACCACTGTGAAACAGATGCCATTCATAAATTGTTGGGCCTTAGAATTTTTTATGAATATTCACTTAAAGTCCAAAGGTAAATCAACCTGCAAAAACAGTGATGGTAGCAACAAATGTAAGAATAGTGAGCATACAATAAGAACATTCATAGAATCATAGAAGATTAGATTTGGAAGAGACCTCAAGAGGTCATCTAGTCCAACCCCCTGCTCAAAGCAGGACCAACCCCAACTAAATCATCCCAGCCAGGGTTTTGTAAAGCTGGGCCTTAAAAACCTCTAAGGATGGAGATTCCATTACCTCCCTAGGTAACCCAATCCCGTGCTTCACCACCCTCCTAGTGAAATACTGTTTCCTAATATCCAACCTAGACCTCCCCCACTGCTACTTGAGACCATTGCTCCTTGTTCTGTCATATGCCGCCACCACTGAGAACAGCCTAGCTCAGGGGTCAGCAGCGTTCGGCACGCGGCTCGCCAGGGTAAGCACCCTGGCGGGCCGGGTCAGTTTTATTTACCTGCTGACGCGGCAGGTTCGGCCGATCGCGGCCCCCACTGGCTGCGGTTCGACGTCCCGGGCCAATGGGGGCGGCGAGAAGCGGCGCGGGCGAGCGATGTGTTGCCGACCCCTGGCCTAGCTCCATCCTCTTTGAACCCCCTCCCCCGCCCCGCTTCAGGTAGTTGAAGGCTGCTATCCAATCCCCACTTAGTCTTCTTTTCCGCAGACTAAATAACCCCAGTTCCCTCAGGCTCTCTTCATAAATCATGGTGCTGCAGGCCCCTAATCATTTTTGTTGCCCTCCGCTGGACTCTCTCCAATTTGTCCACATCCTTTCTGTAGTGGGGGCACAAAACTGGACTCAGTACTCCAGATGTGGCCTCACCAGTGCCGAATAGAGGGGAATAATCACTTCCCTCGATCTGCTGGCAATGCTCCTACTAATGCAGCCCAATATGCTGTTAGCCTTCTTGGCAACAAGGGCACACTGTTGACTTGTCCACTGTAATCCCCAGGTCCTTTTCTGCAAAACTGCCTCTTAGCCAGTCGGTCCCCAGCCTGTAGTGGTGCACGGGATTCATCCGTCCTAAGTGCAGGACTCTGCACTTGTCCTTGTTGAACCTCATCAAATTTCTTTTAGCCCCATCCTCCAATTTGTCTAGGTCATTTTGGACCCTATTCCTACCCTCCAGCATATCTACCTCTCCCCCCAGTTTAGTGTCATCTGTGAACTTGCTAAGGGTAAAATCCATCCCATCATCCAGATCATTAATGAAGATGTTGAACTTCAAGTACTTACAATAAAAATAAAGGAAAAAGAAGAGGGAAATGACTTTAAAAAAACACAAGGCTCGGAATTACACGTTTTAAATTCCATTTTTGTTACACACACCTATAGACCTGATGGGACATGACCACTCATCCATTCATGTTAAAGGAGAGATCTAATTAGCAACATGATACAGAGTGCAAGTGATTAATATTCTTCATCAAAAGCACTACTACGTGCAACCAAAAACCAAGTAACATATTCCAAGGGCATCCATTTCAGTTTCTGAGAAATGAATTAGGATTCTAATCCACAGAAGAAAGGCTTCTCTGACCTGTGAGAAAGCATAATAATAATACCAGCAAAGAGTCCTGTGGCATCTTGAATAATAATACCACCACCTAGCTCTTATATGACACTTTTCATCCTTAGATTTCCAACACTTTACATAGTCAGTATCATTATCTCCATTATACAGATGGGGAAACTGAGGCACAGAGCAGTGATGTGATTTACCCAAGGTCATCCAGCAGGTCAATGGCAAAGTTGGGAAGAAAATGGAGGTCTCCTAAATCCAAGTTCAATGCCTTATCGACTAGACAATGTTGCCTCCCCATAAGTAAATGCTGAATGTAACACGTACATGTTTCACGGACCTATTTTTCTCAGAAAAAGTGTCACAAGCACAGTAGGCCCATTCTTATTCTAATTGTTTTACTATATGGTTTCCCACTGAAGAAGGCATTTTTAATGAGTGCTGTCTACATGGTACTTTTAAAATCAAGTTTGCACAGTTTTCTAGAAGATATCCTCTAGTTCAAAAAGAATTTAATTCAGGGAAGTCCTTTGGCCTGTTAAACTAGATGATGACAATCACCCCTTGTCATAACTATAAAGGGAAGGGAAACAGCTCTTCTGTGTACAGAGACTCCAAATCCTTTTACCTGTAAAGGGTTAAGAAGCTCGGGTAACCTGGCTGCCACCTGACCCCAAGGACCAATAAGGAGACAAGATACTTTCAAATCTTGGGGGGGGAAAGGCTTTTGTGTGTGCTCTTTGTTTTAAGGGGGGTTCGCTCTTGGGACTGAGAGGGACCAGACATCAATCCAGGTTCTCCCCATCTTTCTAAACAAGTCTCTCCTATTTCAAACTAGTAAGTAAAAGACAGGCAAGGCGTCTTAGATTTACTTTGTTTTCTCAACTTGTAAATGTACCTTTTTACCAGAGTGTGTATCTTTGTTTGCTGTACTTTGAACCTAAGACAGAGGGGGGTCCTCTGAGCTCTTTAAGTTTGATTACCCTGTAAAGTTATTCTCCATACTGATTTTACAGAGATGATTTTTACCTTTTTCTTTAATTAAAAGCCTTCTTTTTTAAGAACCAGATTGATTTCTCCTTGTTTTAAGATCCAAGGGGGTTTGGATCTGTATTCACCAGGAGTTGGTGAAAGGAGGGTGAGAGGAAGGAGGGGGGATGGTTAATTTCTCCTTGTTTTAAGATCCAAGGGGGTTTGGATCTGTGTTCACCAGGGAATTGGTGAAAGGTTTCTCAAGGCTTCCCAGGGAGGGAATTCTTGTGATGGTGGCAGCGGACCAAAGCTAAGCTGGTAGATAAGCTTAGAAGTTTTTATGCAGGCCCCTACATTTGAACCCTAAAGTTCAAAGTGGGGATACAGCCTTGACACCCCTTTAGACTTTATAATCCATTAATCTGTGAATCTATATTGCAAATGTCTTTTCGTATATTTGAAAATTGGACTGGGCTCAAAGTTACTTAGGCACTTCTGAAGTTTTTATGCTAAGTCTCATTTTCTAAAGCAGCTTAGGCATTTAGGACCCTAAGTGCCATTCACTTCTGAAAACATGACTTAGGCACTTTTGTAAATGTTACCTAAGGTTATTATTCTCTCCAGAACTGGACAGACAGCAGATGCAGAGATTCTATCTAGATTTAATACATAAATACTAGTAATTGAAAAAACATCAACTAACTACAGTAGTGAGTCCAGTACCTTTCACTTGGGTATTTGCTTCATACTTCAGTTATTTGCTACTTATCTCATGTTTCATGTCATGAATTATGTCTATAGATTGGAATGTATCTATCTACAATGTAGAAGCTGGATAAAATAATAAAATACACACCTTAAGACAAACACCTTGAAGTCCAACGAAGAGGCAAATGCATAAAACTGGAAACTTAGCTCTAATTAGAATTATTCCTTGTTTTCCACTTTATACTAGTGGCTCAAATTATACCTTTATGGGCGATATTTAAATAAATTATAACAAATACGTTCTCGTGCAAGTTTTTTGTAATATCACTAATATTTTTTCAGTGCAAGACAGAAGTACATTTTTACATGGTATTCCAAGCTGTAGATATACTTTTGCAACATTACTATACTATATGATAGGTATTACAGATGTTGCTTCTAAAGGAGAAGGGGGCAGACACAATTTGTTAAGTATTTTCACTGGCTGTTCATCTGCCAATGGACCAATCCCACTCAGCTGCATGACTTGCCTGCATTTAACATGCCTGACTAAATAGGCAGACCTTCTAGCATGCCCTGCCAGTTACTGCAGTCAGGCTTTAATGGCCTGGCTAGAGGAAGCAAGTACCAGAGTTTAGGACCATCTACTTATCCCCAGGTGTCCCACCTGGGGGCTTACAGCAAGAGAAACTGCTGCTGAGCTGTCACATTACCCTACTCAAAAAAGGCACATTTATAGAAATGTCCATATAAGCATGTATATAATAACAACCTTGCAATGTAAGCCTAACTTATCTGGGAAGTGTTCATATATCAGAGTGACGGGCACTACAGAATACTCTAAGATAGAAAAAGAGACATTTAGCAGGAAAATATCAATATTATAGGTAGCAAAATTACTACTTATACACGTAAACAAATGTAAAAATATAATGATCACATTATAAGGTAAAATGTAGAATCCAGTGAATGAAATAACTTGTTTAAATAATAGTATTTAAAAAAAAATACCTGTGATGCATTTGCTTGTGTTTTAAACAAGCAATATAAAATTCATTGAAATCCTTTTGAGCAGGGTACTCAAACTAAAGAACATTTTCTAAACATTAGTTTTAGTCATGGCTAACTCCCAAAAGGAGAAATAAAACAAGCTTTGGTTTCAAAAAGATTATCGAAAGAAGATTAACTTGCTTATCATCAACACCCCAAACTAATTTTCTATCAACCAACTTTCTCATAGAGGCACGGTAGAAGTAAACTATTACCTTGCCTTGGTTCTTGAGCCCACACACATACACAAGACAACTCATAGAGCGATTTGTATTCATGTCATGTGAACTCCTTCCCTAATCAAAATACACGGTTCCTGCCCTACTCCCCTACCAAATTAAGTTGCATGGTTCTATCAAATGGATTAATCTTTAGAAGAATGAAAATGTGGAAAAACAAACCAACACTGTGCTTATTTCTCACTTAAATTATATGGGAGTAAAGTGCACGTGATCTGGAGCTGAAGTGCTCATCATTTTTGTAATTTTCAGGTGCCAGCCTGAAATGAAGATTCCATTTTCTCTTCCTTTGGTTTTAGTTTGTCTCCTCTTTAACTTTGTGACTCCCCTTCAATCACTTTCTTATTGGATGCATACATACACATACCTAGGGACAGAGTGACCATTTTGACATATGTGGAGCTGCTGTGTAATAATTTATGAATACTGTATGTTGACCTGGTTATTGGGATTCTTGCTGTATGATTATTGGGTTAAATCAATATGACTGTTTGGAAAAACAAGCAGGAAGCAAAACAAGACAAGCCACATCCTGGTAAACCTTTCAGGGTTTTTAAGAGACTGTGATTCTATCTCTGGGTGCCAGCCAACTTACAATACTTGTTTTGACATAGGGGGCTAATGCTGGGAGCCAGCAGATCAAAAGGACTACTATCAGTTAAGAAAGCTATGTCTGTCAAGAAGTCAGGCAGTTGTTGTTGATGAGTTGTTCAGACTGACACCCAAGCTAGGACTGCCTGCTCCATTGTCACAGGATGGTAGGACTTTAGGTAAAACAGACACAGACAGATTGATTGTTCTTTTAACATTGCTTTATTTCTACTTGTAAGATTAAAAAGTTCTTTGGTGAAAGAAGGCTGTCTGGTCACTGTATTCACCACTGGTCACAGGCTCGGGAAAGGAAGAACCGGGGTGACAAATCCAGTCGGACTTGTTTGGGTAAGCACAGTTGATACGCAGACTCTAGCTCAGGGCTCAGTTTAACAGAGTGTGAAAATTCCATAATTTCAGCATGGGAGATGTAAAGGCATGAGGCTTAATGCCCAAGAGGATGCACTTGGAGAAAACAGAAGGGGGATAGATGTGCAATAGCCCAGCAATCGGGGCATTCATATTTAGTTTCTCTTATGTTTTGCAAAATGCTACCACTTTGAGAGATATTTCCTACCCTTAAAGTAAAGAGTACTACTGGAATCAGTCATATCTCATACAATGGGAGAAATTTCAAGTACGGCCAGTTTGTGGGAGTGTTTCACACATATATCTATAATAATCTCAAATCAATAAAACTATGTAACGAATCAGAGTTAAAAATCACACTACCATGCAAGTAATTCAGTTTTCTTATGCATATACTGAAGGTGATGGTATTATTGCAATAAATAAAGGTGTCTCAGAAAGGGTGTGTGTGTATGGATTTCACATGTACCATCATGGTAATGGTTAATGCTTATAGATGGGTACTACTCTTGATGTCAATATTTCCTTAATTTATTTCCTATTTGCTTTTTAGTGTTTGCACTGTAGTGAAGAAATATACTTGAGTAACCTTAACTTTAAGATATCAAGAGAGACCGACTTTACACAGCCTCATTGTAGCCTTGACTCTGGTGCCATGCTGGCACCTCCAGATATAATGCGCGTACACACACACACACACACACACACACACACACAATGATTGAGTGGTTGAACCACAAGTGATACTGTCAGCCTTCAGCAAAGGAACACTTCAAATAAAAATTACATAAAATGTTTACTACCACTTAAATATGTTTCATTAATTCAGTTTAATTTGGCGTGGATATGCTGTCATTTTGTGCAAGGAAAAATAACTTGGAAATTACCTCTGAATAGTAAGATTTAATACAAGTGCTCCAGTTTTTCCAATTCAACTGTTTCATTTGTAGTAAAGCATAGCTATTTTTTAAAGTCATCAGTCATTTAAAAGATGTTTCACTATTAGGATTTTTATATACATACTGGAAATCACTTGACTGACTGCTCTTTTGACCAATACCACAGTCAATTTTCTACAGATAAAATAAGTCATTTATTTCAAGAAGAAAAGGGCATAGCAGCATTTTTTCTGTTATTTTAATTTGCATTTTAAGGGTGGTTAGATGGAGAAAGAGCCATCTTTGGGGGGGGGGGAGGGAAGACAGAGAGAAAAGGACATAAATTAATAAATATTATACACATGCAGAAACATTAACTAATTGGAGATAAGGTAAGCTTGTAGACTAATTATAGTAAGGTGATATAAGGAACAATATTGCACCCGTAATATTGAGCAACTACTTTCTAATGGAGATGCCCTAACTTAGCTGATTTTTTTTCAAGGTTACTTTCACGATCTGTTGACTTTAAAGTAGGAGAGTCTTTTGAATTATAAACATTTTCATAAAGAACAAAGCAATTCAAGTAACTCACATAAAGGGACACTGCCAAGTAATTTAAACTAAAAATTCCAATCTATTTTAAAACTTCTACAGCATGGAAAGCACCCTTTGGATCAAGATGTTCAGCTCAATAGCACACATCTCTCTGTTTGGGATCTACAAGAACGCAAATGTCTATAGTTTTTCTGTCTTCTCCGGTGCGACTGAAGCAGCAAATGATTAATGCCATATTAGAATATTCCATCACTGATGATGTCACACAGTTAAAACAAACAAAGAAACAAAACAAAACAAAAAAAAACCAGTCACACTGCCCTTAAAAGTAGTTAGAAAAACAAATCAAGACCATTCCATTTTCAGTCTGGTAAAATTATCAAAGTAACAGGGAAAGGCATTTTATTTTCAAGCATCTAAAAGGCTGATTCTAAGAGTGGAGGGTCCAAAAAAATTTCTATGGAAGCCTTTGACAAAGCACTTCAAAGTAACAGTGTGCATAAATTGTTCATAGTTGTATGTGGGATGTTGTGGAGTGTGTTATACATGCCTGAGTGCAGGCACATCTACTGGTATGTTTTTCAATGCCTTTGAAAGTGCTTTAAAATGTCTGGTTACGTAATGCCCTAGGTTTTCAATTGTCATTAATATTTCAAAGCAGGTAAAGTAGGTCTAAACAGTTAGGCTGCATTAAAAGAAATAAAAATCTGAACACAGCCATTCATCAGGGAGGAAACAAGTTGCAGTGCCAGGCAGTAAGCACAAGTTCAGAGCCCCCGCCTCTCAAGTCTAACTGAAACTCTGCACATTTCTGAATCTTGGGGAGGAAGGTAGTGGGAAGTTTGTTTTAACATTGGAAGAAGGAATGGAGTGACTTGAGCTGTGGCTATAGAAAAAATTGAAAGGTACATCTTTCTTGATCCAAGGGTAAGGTTTGAGGATGCAACTAAAGTTGTGATTTGTATTTTAGGCCTCACTCTGTCAGAGGCTTCCTGTCTGAGTCTGGAAATGTTTTCAAAAAGTTTGTATGTTTTAGGGGGGTGATGGATGCAAGGGGGGTGGCAGTTCTTACTTGAGACATGTACGGTCTGATTCACTGAGCACTCATCTCCAATTGAGTTCATTGGGATCTACAGACATTGAGCATCTTTGAAAAGCAGACGGTACGTATCCCAAATTAGGCATTTATATTGAAGCACTCAAATCAATGGACACCTCTTAAAATATAGGTCTGAACTTCTCTGACTCTCAATTTACCCATCTGTAAAATATTCCAAACACATGGGAGAAGGCATAGCAGAAGACCATAGAATGGGCTAGAGAAATAATCAGTGGATTGGGAGTGCAGAGGTCCAGTGTTCTAATCTCCACAAAATCACTGACTTGCTGTTCAGCCTTTAGCAAGTCATTACACCTCTCTGTTTCAGTTTCCTTCTCTGTAAAATTAAGGTCATGATACCTCCCTCCCTCCCTCCGAGAGATATTGCAAAGATTACCTAATGTTTGTCCAGCAAATTGGTTACACAAAGTATTTTACTTGTATTATTAACATTTATTCAAGTGCAGTAGGATCAGATGGAAAATGATACAGAATAAGCTCTAAAGAAGGAAAAATTAAATGACTTGTGCAGATGATCTGTAACTGGCAATATGACAATACACAATCTTCTCCATGGCCTGATGACTGTGATGAACAAGTGCTACAATAATTAAAATAATAATGAAATACAATACTTTAGAAAAATGAGGTTTTAATTCCTTTTTCTAATTGTTAGTAAACTACATGAGTGCATTTTTTATCCTGCACTGCCATCTTCTGGTTATATAAACTAAACCACCATTATATGCTAGAATAGAGATGATTTAGAAATTTTTAAATTAAAAGTTGACCAAGTTGTAGTATTAAATGCATGTTATTAAATCTGAACGTCAGTGGAAATAAACTGCAAATTGACAAAGCCACTTGTCTCCTTTTTAACACTGTAAAATTAGAGAAAATAATAGAAAAGAAAGTAAACAATCTATTTATGAGTTCATTTTGCATTCTACCATGCTGGGTACTAGGGTACTTTGTTTCTTAAAAAGGTCAATATTCTCCCCCTAATTTTTGGAATTGAGGCTTACTGACTTTCAGCGGGTGCCTAATGGTAGTCTGGAAATGTGAAAACACATTCACAGAGAAATAATGGAGTTTCATTCTGGATCTACAATTGATACCTGTAGGATAAAACCTGGCATGCAGTATCTTGATTTTAAACAAATTATTGACTAGTTTTAAGAAACAGAAGGATACCAACTGTAAATTATAGAAATGTATGTATTCTTGTCATATATAACATTTTCTTTTAAGATAAAAATTAATTTCATCGGACTCTAATTCAGGAAAATGGAAAACAATTTTAAAAAAACCAACAGATGCTTAATGTAGAATAGCAACAGCTGGATATGAACGGTGAGCATATTAAATAAAAATATCAAATAGTCTTTGTATGCAGGATACACTTATCCTGCTTGATTAAACAGATTCATAATTCTGTAAGTAGTCACTGAGGTGCTACACAAGCATTTCTCAAACTGGGAGTCCTGATCCAAAAGGGGATCGCAAGATAAGTGTAAGGGGCTCGTGAGACAGCTCTGAAGACAGAGCCACCACCAGTGCAGAAGTAAGGGTGTCATAGTATGGGCGGGGGGGGGAGGGGGGAAAGAGAAGAGAGTCATCAAAGCCTGAAATATTTTCAAAGGGAGCCACAGCAAAAGAAGTTTGAGAACCCCTTCGCTACACTATGCCACATCAGCAGGTAATGGCAAGGATCCTTATATACTACTTGATGGCTGGATGCAGAGTGGATTTAAGCCACATTTTCAAAATTAGGCAGTGAGGTCCAATTTAAACATCAGATTAAAAGTGCTTTATTTTGAGAACGTAATATTAAGAACCCACATTAAAAATGTTTGCTCCCATCTAGTAGCTGCATTAAGTGTTCACACAAGTTAAATGTAATTGCAGCTAAAACTACAACCTTCTGGCTTATAGGCAGCCATTTTTTAAAGTGAGCTGAAGCATTGGCCTCTACTAGGGGCTGTTGCATACCCATGCTGTGCTTCCCTAAGATTGAGGTAGACACTCCTCAGCACACACTACTGATATATTCTCAATGGAAACATAATTGCTCCAAAGGAGCTAGTTTAAATACCGGAATCCATATCCACTTGACCTTAGTTAACAGCTGTACAAGGTGTTGGTTCTCAAGATGAATATTTTGGACTGAGCTTGGGAGGAATTGTGGACATAGAGATGTAGATACAAATATATTTGGTTTTAGTTTTTCTGCAAGTACCAATGATTCTAGAAACTGCAGGTGAATGCACCTGGAAGCTAAATTTAGTTTATAAAAGAAAGTTTAATTCTAAGGCCTCATCAGTAGTTTTGTCTGAAGTTTTCCCTTGTTCCAGACAAAATGGCCAACTTCACAGAAGGAAATTAAGATTCTAATGTATGAATGACAATGTGTAGAGGATGGGGGGTTAACTTGTTGGGAACTGGGGAACATTTAGGGAGAGGAGAGATCTTTTATAAAAAAGGATCATGGAATCAAAACACAACCAGACTTCTGCCAGAGACAATTAGGGAAGCCTGAGAGAGAGGAGAGAGCTGGTAGATACTAAGGAGCACTCAGATAAAACAAAATATGGTAGAAACATCAGAAATACACATTATGTATCCAATAGAAGGGAAATACAAACAGTAACTGCCCTGGCACTGGAGAAGGGTCAGACAGTAAAAAGAAGAGTCATGGTGTGGTGTTCCAGATAACAGACTTCAAAGGCCCCTCTACCTACCTGAGAAATGGAAAGGCAGAAATGGTGAGCCGCAATGCCTTTCACTGGAGGGAGATCTAGACAAATAATATTTTTGAGATCATACTGGGGTAAGTACACTCAAATGAGATATCTTAATATAGGACTATAAAATATATAGCTGTGGGAGATTAGGTTGCTGAGGTCACAGAACAGCATTTTAGATAAAGGTTTCCAATCAAAAGAAATGTTATGGATGGAGAAAACAATGAAGACTAACTTGTACAGACAGACATTTCAGGCCACAGTTATACAAATATAATAGGTAAGGTGCACTAGTGACCTCTGGCTCTGATGAAGTCATAGTACATGCAGAAAACAGAGAGATCATATCACGAATATGGTCAAAGTAGCCATGTGGTGGCCACCAAAGCTCCAACACTAGCAAAAGAGTACAAAGATGATGAGATTTCTTTTCTCCTTATAAGAAGTTATCTGTTTGAATAAGCTTACTGCTGGACAGGTGGAGAATCTCAACTGTTCAAGAAATCAATTAGATTAAAGTAATGAGAACAATCCACAAATGGTGGATTTTTCTTTGTGTACTTTACAGGTTGTATGTTTGTGGTGACTTGATGCAGATGTTCATAGCCCATTTAGCAGAGTTTTCCTCCCTGCTCAGTGAGCTGACTCACTATGTGTACATTTCACCATAGCCATACCTCAACACAAGATGTGTTCCATAGCAAGCAGCTGTAACAGGCAATCCCCCCTGACCCCCAAATAAATGAGCAACAGGCCTTTCCCAGTATCTCATTTCTGGAGCCCCCCACCATACTACTCCACATATCTTTATAGGTCTTATGACACCAAAGTAGGAGGTCCAAAAAGGAGGGAAATGTAAAAGACCTCTTGGTCATTATTTTTGGGGGGATTCCCTGTTATAGTTGATTGTTATAGTCCACTAGTGTCCTGGGTTGAGATTTGGTTGTGTTAAGTACCTATTGTGGTACCATAGGACCTGATAAAATATGCGGATTAATTGGGAGGAGGAAAAAGACAAGAGACATATCAGCACCAGTCAGTGAAATCTCAAATCTGGTGGGGGTTTTGAATGGCAGCACTACATGATCTCCATGTACCACCAATCCAGTTGAACATGAAATGCTGAGGTTCATAAAGGTTAAGTCCTACAGTGAGCTTGCATGTCACTGAAGCCATTTGATTCAAAGTTTCTTTCCTAATACGTTTTCAGTTGAAAGCATATAGTGAATTTATTTCAAATGTAATATTCCTCTGGATACACACCTACACTTGGGAAGGAAGTTTTCTTTCCAATCAGATTAATTAAAGAAAAATCTAAGAATTTGTTAGTGTTGAAAAAAAATCTTACTATCTTGTACTATTAAAAAGTCTCTAAAGTTAATGATTTCCTACAGTTACAGAAAATCATAGTAGATGGGATCTGAACTTCTTTAAATCAACATGGAAGTGATCACTCCTAACAAAAGAAATATGTTTTTAATACCCTGGCAATTATCTTTTTCCCCAAACTGTATTCACATAACCTTTACTACTGCTCTTGAAGTCAGATAATGCACATTCACCCTTTTTACAAGAAAAAAAAATCCAGTTCACATGGCTCAGAACAAGTACAACTTTCATGCAGTTGAAACTTGTTCCCTAATCAAAAATATACTTTTAATGAGATTTTGTCTTTGATGGAAATGTAAGCTGTAACGAACAGATGGGTCATTACTCTGCTTCTAGGCATGTTATTTAATTTTTATTTAATTTCAGTACCTTGATGTTTTTGATATAGTACTCAATTTATTCTGGGGGTTTAAAACTTGTCTTTTGTGCGGCTTTCAATATAGATAGTCTTTATAATGATTAACAATTTGTGGACTTCTACAAAAAAGTATAGGTTAAATACAAAATAATTTTATATGACTATTGTAAGATGGACATATATATGTAGTTCTACATTTCATGTTGTTGTTAATCCATTAAAGAGACTGTACAATTTGATACTGGTTTATTTTCATTACAGCAGCTAGCTGAACTCTTGCTCATGAAAATATGGTGGTTTTGCTGCAAATATTCCCCCCCCACACACCTCCGATTGTGAGGATGACTGAAAGATATACTAGAAAACACCAAACATATTTTCAACAGCTAAGTCTGAATAGTTTAAACAATAGGGTAAGTTTGTTTAAACATATCTGACAGAGGTGACCGCAAAAACATATTTCAAGATCACTTCCTTTTGTTTATCCCTTGTCTATCTCATTTAATCAAATTCTGCATTCATGGAAATTAAAGACTGATAGCACTGGGTAATATTAGGCATGGCCAAGGCCTTCTATTATTCAATTGGACTATAAACCTCTTCAAACCCCTTGATATTCCAGTGTTTCTGGCATCCACCTCATGATCTGTATTACCTTTAGTAGTAGTAACAGAGGCCAAGTAGCTATGTTTTAATTTCTGATAATTCATCCCTCTGTCCTCCCACATAAGAGCTCATACCTGTTGAATTATAATGAAATACCATTTCTAACAGTCTTCAGCCTGGTAGTATTCTGCAACCTTTTCAGAGATGCAAAAGACAACACTGAATAAAAGGGTGATTGAGAATTTTGCATAGTCCTGACTGGTGAGAATTTCATGTACAAAGATTTTTCAAGAGTGTCTTAGCTGCATGGAACATTTCAAAGAAAATCCCAAAGTTAACAGTAAACATACTTTAAAACAAGGTCAGCTTTAATCACAGTGTATATCTCATAAATGCTCATGCTTTTGTGTCACTCTGCAGTGTAGGTGTGCTCTAATTCGCAGTTCACACATACATGGCAATGTGTGTGTGTGTATAAAATTTTCCTCTGGCATCAATGATTAATAAACAAACACAATGTACCAAAGTATTTTGTATCTTCTATGGCAGCAAAAAATAACCATCACACTGCACCTGTGAAGTAGGAAACACAGTATTTTATGGATGGGAAAAGAGATACTGAGGGGGCAAATGACTTGCCCAAGGCCAAAGTAAACCAGTGACAGAACCAGGACCAAATAAACATGTGCATTGACTATACTGTTCTTCCCTCACTCTCCCAAGAACATGTGAGGTTTCTTTCTGAGAGAGCTGACATATAACAAGCATTCCGTATGGCACTGTAGCTAGCTGAGCTGTGGAATATTAGAATTATGAGTGTTACATATCACAAATTGAATATACTGTAAAAATGTGATTATTAATCAAAGTGTGTGATTGTGGGATTTACTTTTTTTTCTTACAAGTAAGCAATATGCATACCTTGTGCCCAGATTGCCCCCCAGACCTTACCTTTCTAAACTCTTTCATGTGCAGAATGAAGCTGTCCGCATAATCACAATGCCACAGCAATGTCACATTACTGCTATGCAAAGAAATATCCACATGTTCCCCATTCATTTTGGAATCCTGTATAAAAAATGCCTGTTTTTTAAAACCTCTGAATGGCTTGCTCACACCTGCCACCTGGATCACATTGTTTTCTTAGCATCTCCCTTGCTCATATTTAACTAGCCTCATTATGTCCCTTCACACAGTTGTGATGGGGCATGAGCCTTCTCCCCAGGCCCTGCCCCTCCCCCGGTAACTCTGTTATCTGGAAGAGTCAGTTTTCTAACAGTATCATTTTACACAGTATTTTGATGTGTGGGATACTGTTGTGTGAAATATGTTATAAATAATAAAGTGGAGTGTATTCTGCTTTCCACATACTACTCAGTGGCACACGTGTTGTTTACTTATATGATTACAAAATTTAAGATGACACAGAAAATAACTGTAGCTTACTGGCTAAATTATAAATATCTAGTTGGCTTCCTAGCAGGCAGAATTCCTGGTTCCCAGAAGCTGTGCTGTCATTAACTAGTATCATTAGAAGAACTTGGAATTACAATACAGAACTTCTAAATAATATTGATAAAAAATTCAGAAAAGGAATCTAACATATGTATTGGAGAAAGTGGAAATTATTTGCATCATTATACTTAATATAAAAAGGCTTCAGGACAATTAGCATTTTTTCCTGTCCAAATGTTTTTTAAGAAAACTGCAGAAACTGGGATGGAAAACTATATTCAAGTACATTTTGAATCCACTTTATTACTATGAACTGTAATATACCAGTTACTACAGACCAATATTCCAAAGGTGCTTTGTTCTACAATGTAGATTTTCAACATTGATATTCTGATAACCAAGATTAAATGGAAATTCTCTCTCTCTCATATGGGAGAAAGCAATGATTCTGATATTGGAACTTATTAGCCACAAACATCCTACAGACAATCTTTCTCCTGGTTCAAAGTTGTTC
Source organism: Terrapene triunguis (assembly GCF_002925995.2). Lineage (NCBI taxonomy): Eukaryota > Metazoa > Chordata > Testudines > Emydidae > Terrapene > Terrapene triunguis. The sequence continues at coordinate 28,040,506 of NW_020664444.1, forward strand.
ATTTTACTGATTTTTGCACAACAGTTTTTACATGTTCATAGGCTGTTTGATCATAAGGTTATTCTACACAAGGTTTAGAACATTGTGTCAGCATAGAGTAAATGATATTATGTCATAGAAGCTACTCAGCTAATATATCTATAAAATGTTTTTAAATGAACAGTGTGACTTTATAATGTTTAAAGGAAATTAAGAGCAAAAAAGTGTTCCCGGGTTTCCAGATAATTGTGTATGCCTTTGTCAAAGCCATTGGATGCTTGTAAAATGTGTAGTTGGTGTATGTGTATTTGTTTTTATACAGTACCTTGCAACTGCAAACCCTGATGCACTTTATAAACATCAGTTAATTTAGCCTCAGAACACTCTTGGAAAGTTTGGAAGTATTACTGGATCCTATGTTGCAGATGATGCAGCTGGTGCACAGAGAGATGAAGAACAAAAACGTAACATATTTAGTTAGGCACCTAAATACATCTATGGGAGCCTAAACAAAGGATCTGATTTTCAGAGACACTGAGCTGTCATAGTTCCCACTGGGGTCAGTGAGAACTGTGGGTGCCTAACTTTAGGCTCCCAAGTTTGAAATTTGTCTAAGTGACTTGCCCAAGTTCACCGAAGAAGTTTGTGGCAGAGCACAGAACAATCTCTTTCTTAAACTACAATGCTCTCCTTTATGCTTGGTTGGGGAGAGGCAGGTGACATATGACGGAACTTAAGGTTTTGTACTATAGTAGAGAAATATGACTACCATATGAACTATGACAACTTAGTAAGGAAAACTGAAATCAGGAGGAACTCCAATGGCTTCTGGTTTCATTATGAATGCAAAACTCAATGAGGTTCCTCAAAGAAATTCAAGCTATGCCTGAGAGCAAGCAAGTCTCACAAGGTTTTATATTTTATCTTCAATGATAAAATCTACTGACCCCTATACCATGCTCTAAATGAAGGAGACTGCTTCTTGGGGTCTCAGCTGAAAAAAACTGAGGAGTAAAAAGGAAGGCCACCTGCTCCTCAAAAGAAAGCAAGAGAATTTAGAATGACGTAATGCCCTACCTTATATCCACATTCACCCTCCTGATGGATCAGAAGTGGACAGGGGCAGGCTTCCTAGACAACTCTCCTTTGAACTGTTAAGGTCTGGGATACCAGAAGGTGTAGGTGGTAGAAGCCAAGTGGGACTAAAAACCACACATAGTTCTTGGAAGGGGAGTGAGAGAGAGTGTATGTG
>NW_020664444.1:28042136-28060488 GCF_002925995.2 Terrapene triunguis
CTCCAGGTGCCGCCCCAAGCACCAGCTTGGGTGCCTGGTGCCTGGAGCCGGCCCTGAAATGAACACATCCGAAAATTTTGTGAAACTTGCACAAACCTAACCTGGTGGATTTCATACAGTTCTGTATCCTCAGTACCCTACTTTGGTTTTAAGGCAGGAAGTGTGTGAACTCTTTACATCACCATCATTTTAATTTTATATTAGTATAGAAGCACTGTCATCCCTAACTTATATTTATCATTTTCCGATAGGACACAAGTGAAACCTGCTCCTTTTTTAGCACAATCCATTGATACGAGAAAAAAATTCAACATTTCCTCTTTTATTCTTTGAAAACCAATATTGTTTTCTGCAAGAATATAGTCCATAAACTGCACTTGGTGAGAAACATTTTTTTTTTAAAGTTGATAACAGCCAGTGCATGATCACAAAGAGCTGGGATTTTCCCCACCACTGCCAGTTCTTTTGATATTACATCAGGTCTCCACACAAATTATTTCAGTGTTCAAGCTGCTGAGATAAATGGCACAATCTCTGGGTTTTCTGACCTTGATCAACAAGAAGAAAATTTCAGCTGAACTGTGCAAAACTGCTGAGATGACATAAATCAAATCAGTACAGCACACAGTTTATATACAAAGCATGAAGTCTCTGTATCACCTATCAAAAAGGAGAATAAAATGTACCAGCTAAAAAGAATAAAAGAAAAATGCATTAACCCTTACTTTACCCTTCACATAAGAGTCATCAATAATATTTCAAAGATAACAAAATAGATTGTCCAAAATTTTCAAATATGAGTTCATATTATTAAGTACCTACATTTATATTTAGACACTTATGTAAGTGGACTAATCTTCACATACAATCAGTTCATTGGAAGCAATGCATGCTTTCCACCCTTAAAGAAGGGGGCAGTGGGTTATTTAGGTACCTAATTATGTACTTACACACCTAACATTAGGTAACCAAATTTGAAAGTTTGGGGCACAATGCACAGTACTACAAATCATGAAGGTTTATGTGTAAAAGCAAGAAAAGATAATCACTGCTACAGGGCAAATCTCAGAATTGAGAATTACCTGACAACAGATACCAATAATACACCAGAGGGAAGACAAACTGCAAATCAGAAAATTAATGGGATTACAGGGTAGGAAAGGGATGCAATGACTATAAGGGACTTTTGTGTACCTGAACAAGTTGGTGGGAAGGCAAAGGGACCAGCAGGTACAGGAAAGGCATTTCTCTGAGGCTTTTCATGCCCTTTATAATCGATCCAGTCATGGGCATCTTGATAAGCCTATTGCATGATGCTCAGAGGCCCTGATTTGGCATGTTAATCAATAACCTGTGTCCCCTACCGAGTGCTGAAGTAGTGTTGAAATCACCCTACTCCTGCAGGTCTTGCTGTGCCTCCTCTGTCTGGGGAACTGACTGACAGATAGGGACAATAATAAGGGTTGTGACCTTAGCCTTTGCTAAAAATGGGATGGTCCCTATTGACCAACAGCTTGGGAACCTCACCCCCGCCAACTTCAGCATTCCTAGGGTCTATGGGTAGGAACACAAGTATTGGTTGTCAGTTGTAGGTTGGGACCTCAAACAGGCATTGCAAACCTGTCATCTTCTCAAATGTGCATGTGTCTGTGTGCACACACAAACACACACGTGTATGATGGATTTGGAGTTGCCGGTTATAACTTATGAATACTATATACTCAGTGTCTGAGTATTGTAGAGATATTTAATGTATGCATATATTGGGTTGTCAGGAAACTTCCCAGGAAGACAGACAATAGCCCATATAAGAGCTCCTCAGCTAATACCCAGGACTATTAACTGTGACATGCTTCCATCCCCTCCTCCCACCCCACTGAGTTTGCCAGACCAGATTTCTCAAGACTGAATCAACCCTCCATGAAAGCGGGGAAGGCATATCACAAGACTAAGGGGGAATGAAAGACTCACTCCCTGAAGAAGAGACATGGGTTTTGAGGAAGGGGAAGGAACCCCCTGAAACTGGGGTATCTAGGAATCTAGACCTATCAGGATCCTCTTGCATAAGATGGAAAGACATTTTGTTGTTTTAATCCTTTTCTCTTGTTATGTTTTGTTAAGATTAAACAATAGTTTGTTTTAAGAAGGCTGTTTTGGGTCACTGTATTCACTGCTGATCACAGCTTCCAAAGGAAAGAACTGCAGGCAACTGATTGCTCAGCAGGTCTGAGTAGGTTCACAGTTAGTACCCAAGGTTCTGTAGCCCAGCACCCAGTCTGGGTGTGGAAGAATTGTGAAATTTCACCTACAGGAGGTAAAAGTTTGTGGTTTAAGACCTGGAGGGGGTCTAGAGAATGGATCAAATGTGCAGCTAACCTGAACTGTGAAAGCACATAAGACAGAGTGTTACAAAACAGACTTTATGTTGATACGTGTGTGAGCGCATGTACCTTTTGGTAATAGTATTTAAGGAAGGCAAAAACTAAATGGTTGAGTGGATAGTCTATGATTTAATATTGGGAACTGAAATCTTCACAGAGTGTAAACAATTTCTTAAAGTAAAATTATTATGTTGAACGGTGAATTAAATATATATACCCATTTTACAATTAACATTAAAGCACTGACCAGCATTAAACATGCCACACAAAACATTTCAAAGTTTGCATCAGTAGGCCCATGTTCACTGAAGGTATAAATTGTAATAAGTAGGCATAAACAATGGTGGAAGAACCTGGAGACAGAAAGTACATAAGACGCTTCTGTTGAAGTGGATAAAAGCAGCTGTAAACTCCCCTGCACATGAGGATATAGGCCCCTATCATGCAACTTGTTGCACATGGGCTCCATTAAGAGGCCTTAGAGAGGGCCAGCAAACCACTGTCATTAGGCTGAACTGCCGAGGATGGGTGTGTGTCTGGGGAATTACTTGTCATCCAGTCTCTAAGCCAAGCTGCCCCTAAGCAGTAGGACTCTTAATTGAGACGTGGTGCAAATTCATGAACTAATCCAAAGCCTATTGAAGTTTACGGTACCTTTCCAACTGACTTCAAGGGAAAGCAGATGCCAATACCGTTTTGATAAGCCCTTTAGAGATCTGAGTTCTTCACACCAGCCTCAATCTGTACTCCTTGCAGGGTCATTCACAATGGTGGGAGTTTACCATTAGATCATTAACAGGAGAACAACACTGCTAATCTAAAAACATATGAGTCTATATCAAGCAATAAGTCTCAGAATGATTCATTCCCATGTCTCAAGGGGTCATATGAAAGCGTATTTTTTGGGCTCCAATAACCTTGAAAGCCAAATCGCTCTCAGAGGGGCTTATCAATTTTTATTTAAACTAAAAAAAAATAAAAGTTTTGAATTCATTTTTTGAGTACTGAACTCTAATGGACAATTTAGTTAGCGCTTTATTAGTGCAAATGTTCTGTGCTTCTACTAGTCAGTCAATGCAGGATTTGGTTATTACTCATAATTAGACACATACAGACCTGGAATAAAGAACATCATCTCCTCTTTAGCATCTAAAGTTCATTGTAAGAGGCAATGAGTGACTGATATCTACTACAAGGCAAACTATACAGTGGTTGATTTATGCCAATAAGCACATATACGGCTAGATTCTGCTAACAGTGAGTTCCATAAGTAGCTTCATTCATTTCAACAACTGTTATATGCAGAGTAGGATACTATTCTGCATGAGTAAGCATAGCAGAAACTAGCTTTTAGTGAAACAAGAAGGTAAATAACTTTTGCCTTGGCTGTGAAATCACAGTACACTACCTGTACTGGTAAGTACAGTAGTATATTAGTGGAAAATATCCTAACTACTTAGAACAAAAGTTCACAACAATAAGACAACACTGAAAGAAATTACTGACAGTAATAAAAAGAAAACCAAAAGGCATGATAAATAAAGGGGGTCAGAAAAGTGATGCCTAAATTCACTAAATGTTACCCCTTAGGGCTTTATGCAACAATACATAACCTATTAGCTGCTGTCCCAGAAAACCTCTATGATACTCCTGGAATACTGAGCCCTGGAGGTTGCTCTCCACTGTGGTGGTTATACAAATCCCAGTTAGACATTATATAGCTGCCTTTGACTGCACCAGCCCACTGAAAGATGTCTACACAGCCTACAGTAATTTTAAGCTGGGTAAAGTCCAGTCAATGTGCTGAATTATATATATTTTTCCAAACATACAAGCCCAAATTTTGAAAGAGTAAATATGAATTAAATGTGGGAGCATCAAATCATGGCTCAGCTCTTTTGAAAATCTGGCCAATTATTTAGGTGCCTGTCAGCAGAGAGTCTTAAAATTCCAACAGTCCAACTGGGTAAATTCCAAAAATACTTAATCAAATTCTATAGAATGACACTGAGTTCATGTTAAAAAAGAGACTATTTCTGCATGAAATATGGAAACCATAAAGCTCGAGGTCTGTAAAACAACAATTCCCAGCAACCCAGTGTTAAAGTTAAATAGTTGTCGCCGTAAATATTTTTAGTAATACTTAATGCAAAACTGCTCTAGTTTTAATTTCAACTTTCAGCTTCTGTATTATTTCAGGAAAAATAAATTCAAATTCAACGGCTAATAAAGAACTGAAGTTGGAGTTAGAGTAGCTGCAGGCAATGCTCTATTGAAAACCAGTCCAAAAAAAAAAAAAAAAAGCATGGAGTGGGAAGCATTTATCTATCAAAATAGCTCTGTGTCATGAGGAGAAAATGAGTATCAGCTCACATCATGATTACTTTATCACACTGAAAGGCAAAAGCTTTCAGAGCTTCTGTGATAGTAAGATAGCATGAGACTGGACACATCCTTGTATTCACAGTCATACAATCACACCTACACGTTTGAAACAGGTACATTCTGAACATACTTCCTATAAATTGTTTTGAGCTTCTGTCAGGCTTTTGAAATAGGTGGCGATAGCACCAACTGGTTCAACAAAGTTGTGTGCGCAAATTTTAGGCAGTTTGCATGAAATGTAATGGTCTCTTATTGCAAATGAATAGGTGACATCTGCAGGCTCACATTGGTGAGCACAACTTAGCTTTTTATTGCCTATATGAGGATTCAAGTAGGAAAGTTTATTCCCTCACATTTTCTATGGATACCCCTGCTAATGGATATCACTGAGGTCCCCATCATCTCTACCTGGTAGACATTTCAATATGCCATTTGATACAGAACTTCTCCCCCACTCAAATGAAGAATCTTTCCCCCCCTCATAGGCAAACAGTATTCTCCTATTTAGCCAAAACTCCACATCATCTGAATCCCTCCCTAGTCCCGCAACATGAGCTACATACTGCAGAGGACATGTAGCTCATGCTGGGGGACAAGGAAGGGATCTGGGTAATGTGGAGGTTTGCATAAGAGAACAGAGACCCCTGTCCAGGACGGGGAGGCTACGCTGTTGCTGAATGGTTCCTGTGGCTGTGCAAGTACCTCTCTGCAGCCCTCCTGTCATGGGAGTGAATGACCGGTGACACTTGATCCCTGCAGTACGTGTTGCAAAAGTACATTTTGAGATAGAACTATTTAAAATCAATGTCATCCCACCCTGTATTAGGGTTGCCGAGCGTCCAGTTTTCGACTGGAACACCCGGTTGAAAAAGGACAGCACTGCTGACCAGGCCATTAAAAGTCCAATTGGCCACCCACAGCGGAGCATACAGGGTGCCTGCCCGGCTCTGCGCAGCTCCCGGGAAGCAGCCAGCATCTCCCTCTGGCTCGTAGGCTTAAGGGCGGCATGGGGGCTCCGCACATTGCCCCTGCCCCAAGTGCCGGCTCCACAGCTCCCACTGGCCAGGAAACGTGGCCAATGGGAGCTGTGGGGGCGGTGCTTGCAGGCAGGAGCAGCGCACAGAGCCACCTGTTCCCTCCATCTAGGAGCCAGAAGGACATATTGCTGCTTTCCAGGAGCCACCTGAGTGAAGCACCTCCTGGAGCCTGCACCCTACACCCCCTCCCACACCACAACCCTCTATTCCAGCCCTGAGCCCCCTCCCATACCCTGAACCTCACATTTCTGGCCCCATCCCAGAGGGAGGGGGATGGAGTGAGAGGGGGTGGGGCCTCAGAGAAGGGGCAGGGCAAGAGTGGGACAATGGTGTTCTGGTTTTCTGCAAATAGAAAGTTGGCAACCCTACCCTGTAAGTTTGCATCTGCCTATGAGGTATACACATAGGATGTCAGGTTATTAATGGTAACACATGTTTAAACTAATATAGGTAACGAAATTGTAATGACAAATCTTAGAAAGCCATGGATACAATCAATTTTTATATAATTCACACAGTATATGTATTAGGGGCTTGGGAAAGGTTATTATTGGAAAAATTATTTTCAAGAGTACTGTGCTTAGCAATGTGCAATAGAGTAAAAGCTGAATTGCTAAGCCCCATTGCTGTAATTTGTTCCTCAGTCCCAAATCCAGCACTTACAAAGAAGTCATAGAACACTTTCCAGTTTGTAGCAGGTTAATTTAACGTGCCCACGTAGATTTCTGTATAATTTTAAAAGCTGACTCCCCTCTGTATTTTTAGTTTTACAATTGCTGAAAAGTTACTTGGCTAGATATAGTCAGAGTAAATTTGAATCTGTTTATAGACTTAGCCTAATTATTTTTCAGCATATTTTGACAGATATCTCCCATCAAATGACCCTTCAGCCATTAACTCTCACTGGGCCTTCATAATACTCCCCTTGATTGAATTGTATACTACAAATTAATTTTTAATTCCCCCTTTAAGAGCTTTGTGAGCTTAAAGAAAAATGAGTTAAAATAATATTGAGGTAAAATATAAATTAAAGGATTTGTTGGAGTTACACCATCAATTAACTTGGACCAATGACTTCTGTTGAAAACTTTCCAAAAAACTGTATTTGTAATAAGGTACTTATTCTTCTGAAGGAAAGAATCATAGAATCATAGAACTGTAAGGGACCACGAGAGGTCATCTAGTCCAGTCCCCTGCACTCAAGGCAGGACTAAGTATTATCTAGACCATCCCTGAGAGGTGTTTGTCCAACCTGCTCTTAAAAATCCCCAATGATGGAGATTCCACCACCTCCCTAGGCAATTTATTCCAGTGCTTAACCGCTCTGATGGTTAGGAATTTTTTCCTAATGTCCAACCTAAACCGCCCTTGCTGCAATTTAAGCCCATTGCTTCTTGTCCTATCCTCAGAGGTTAAGAAGAACAATTTTTCTCCCTCCTCCTTGTAACAATGTACTTGAAAACTTTTCTGTCCCCTCTCAGTTTTCTCTTTTCCAAACTAAACAAACCCATCTTTTTTATATCTTCCCTCATAGATCATGTTTTCTAGACCGTTAATCATTTTTGTTGCTCTTCTCTGGACTCTCTCCAATTTGTCCACGTCTTTCCTGAAATGTGGCACCCAGAACTGAACACAATACTCCAGTTGAGGACTAATCAGTGTGGCGTAGAGTGGAAGAATTACTTCTCGTGCCTTGCTTACAATACTCCTGCTAATACAAAAAAATGCAAACATCATTCTGGGATGTAACAGCGTTATACTGTTGACTCATATTTAGCTTGTGATCCACTATGACCTCCAGATCCCTTTCCACAGTACTTCTTCTAGGCAGTCATTTCCCATTTTGTATGTGTGCAACTGATTGTTCCTTACTAAGTGGAGTACTTTGCATTTGTCCTTATTGAATTTCATCCTATTTACTTCAGACCATTTCTCCAGTTTGTCCAGATCATTTTGAATTTTAATCCTATCCTCCAAAGCATTTGTAACCCTTCCCAGCTTGGTTTTGTCCACAAACTTTATAAGTGTACTCTCTATGCCATTATCTAAATCATTGATGAAGATATTGAACAGAACCGGACCTAGAACTGATCCCTGCAGGACCCCCACTCATTATGCCCTTCCAGCATGACTGTGAACCACTGATAAATACTCTCTGGGAATGATTTTCCAACCAGTTATGCACCCACCTCATAGTAGCTCCATCTAGCTTGCATTTCCCTAGTTTGTTTATAAGAAGGTCATGCGAGACAGCATCAAAAGCCTTACTAAAGTCAAGATCTATCATGTCTACCACTTCCCCCCATCCACAAGGCTTGTTACCCTGTCAAAGAAAGTTATCAGGTTGGTTTGACATGATTTGTTCTTGACAAATCCATGCTGACAGTTATTTATCACCTTATTATCTTCTAGATGTTTGCAAATTGATTGCTTAATTATTTGCTCCATTATCTTTCCAGGTACAGAAGTTAAGCTGACTGGTCTGTAATTCCCCAGGTTATCCTTATTTCCCTTTTATAGATGGGCACTATATTTGCCCTTTTCCAGTCTTCTGGAATGTTTCCCGTCTTCCATGTGATGTTTAATATCAATAAACTCTAAAGAATACAAAATTCTGCTTGTGACGTGTTCATTTAAATTTTCAGGGAATATTACCAGGTAATTTTCATAGTTCTGAACCATTTAAGTTCATGACAGGGAGCAAATACAAAAAGAAAAGAAAAAACACAGAGAAAAACAAAGCAGGCAAATAAAACTTTACATAATGCAACTATCCTCAAACAACAATCCAGAATTTAACAGAAGAGTATTGGCATCCCAGTATCTAAATGATCAAAAACTATGCTTTTGAACAAACAGAATATCAACTGAAAGGCAAGAGTGCAAGTCATATTAAATGACCAAAAATTGTATTATTCTTCAATTTTCAAAAGAAACATCAGTGTTATTGTGAGGTTTGATAAAACAGATCATAGAAAGGACATGATTCAATTTAGATATGGCATCAAATAAGATTTGAAAGTAAACAGATATTATAAATACCATTACCAACATTTTCAGAGGAGTACCTAAGATACCTAAAATCCATAGTCATGTACCAAAAGAAGAGACTTGCATTTCAGAGGTACTGAGGACTCAGAATTTCCACTTACATCAATGAAATCATTAAAGTATGAACGTTTTGCCTAAACAAAACACCACTGAATCATCAGTCTGTAATCAATGTGTAAAATGTAACTATTATACATTGTCTATTTAATATACACTGAAAACAAAGGACAAAAGGCAAGGATGACCATGTCAGGCTGTTGACTCACAACCACTGTATAACAGTTGTAGTAGTAACTTATACTTGTAACAGAAGGCATAATGACAGGTGTGAATTGGAACTAGGTATTATTTACATTACCTCCCACTTTGGGGTGGAGGGAGAGAGAAAAATATCCTCCAATTTGTTTTAGGAAAGGCATTTCCTTGCTATTCCCCACTTCCCACCACGGGCATAAAAAGAAAAAAAATAGCTGCTCCATAAGAGTAAAGAAAAAACTGTTATTCAAGGCAAATTATTACAGAAGGTGCACAGCTGTATAAGATTTAGAAAAACATAAAAAGGGTTTAGAGAAAACTTCATCACATTAAAGTTCTGAAGGTACTTTATGAGCAATACCTATCAAGTGCTTACACAAAGGCAGTGGGAACAACAATAAGAGGGGAAGCCACATCACAAGTGTGCATATTAGGGTTTAAACCATTTTATTCTCATGTCTTAACTACAGGTTTTCTAGCGTAACAAAAATATTGTCAATGTGCCTTTTGAGCACTCAGCTTGTGTAAGAGTCATGCAGTCCAACACATTGACACTTCAGTGGGAGGTCAGATTATTGTTTTGGCACCTCTGTCATCTGCTGTCACTTCAATTCCACTTTATCAAATTAAAGGTTGCTAGATGCAGTTGAATTAAGTGGCGAGAGAAGGACACATACACAAGAGCAATTGTCATCACTTGAATTGTGAAATTCCATAATTACATGTCTGAATGACAGAAAGAACAAGAAAGTGCTAATAGGACTGGTATTATGATCATTCAAAACATGAAACTTCCTGTTAGGACGTCATATTATGTCAATCTACATACCAGGAAACAATAAGCAATTCTATTCTGATGGATTTGTATTTCTTCATGTTAGAATAGCCAGGTTTGTTGTTTTACTGCTTAAAGTTATGCTCAAAGTTGTGGTGTGAGTTTGAGTTCTCCAATAATAGACATAAGTCACTTTTTCATAAAAGCAAGTAAATCGGGGACAATTTAGATGTATTACACTAGTTAATAGTAATGAGTGAACATCAAGAAATTTGGAGTTTGGGTCCAATTCACATAAGCATCCAAAAGCTTACCTCAAGTTTATCAAAACCTCAGGATTTAGTAAAGTTGTGTTGAGAATCTCATTTGAAGAGCCTTTGAAAGATTTTAAGCAGTTCTTCTCTCAACAAAAAATGCTGCAAAAAGAGCCTCTCCTGGTATTTTGTACCAGGCTGGAGTTTATAAGTCATGTAACGCTAGTCTCTCATTGAAGTTAATTGGAGGTTCTACTGGGAATCTTTCCATTTACACTTTAGTGGGAGTTGGGTTGGGTTCTGGACCACAACATATGATTACATGAGGTAGGTAGTTATTAATATTCCAGTATGAGAAAAAAGTAGCTTCAGATTTAGTTCATGTGTTTTTAGGATGCAACATTACTTTGAAAAATCCGAACTTATTTCCAATTAACTGAACATAAATAATTAGTCAAAATGTTATTTATTTTAGCCACTCTTTCCCCTTCTATTTTCAGTGAAATATATGGCAAGTAAAGAAATAAACAAAACACACAATTGTGAGGAGCGTGTCTAGTGGTGAGAGAAGACACTGTAAGTTTGGAGCTCTGTGTTTTCTTCTCAGAGGTATCTATGATTCACACTGTGTGACCTTGGCTGTGTCTCCTTTCCATGCTTCTATTCCCCCACGTGTAACTTCATTAATAATATAATTGCATTCCTCACTGGTGTTTATATTTAATGTTTGTAAAGTGCTTTGAGATCCTCTGACAGGAGGCATTAAAAAGTACAAAATATTGTCATCAATAGGCAGAGAAAGCCATTACTACACATACCACATTCCTCAAGAAGATAATTATGTCACTATGGGGAAATTTTCTAACTAACTGACCTATCACGTTATTGGCCTAATGCACACCATAAAGCCTATTACTCTCATAAACCCTCAGCACTCTGAGCACAAAAGTGTTGAATTTCTGTGTCAAGAGGCATCTCAAAAGTAGTCTCTTTGTGAACTACTTTCCCGCTGGAGGACAGAAAATGAAGTGAAATTTCTTGAGTGACCTTGAACCACTGAGCTAATAACACTTAGCTGCTAGTTAATGGTCAGCATTATGGTGCCTCCAGGGAACACTGGAGAGAATGTCATTGCAGATTCCAGCAATGGTGAGTCTATAAAAAAGGAAGTGGTCTGAATCAAACAAAAACGTAGAAACTAAACCAGGGAACAAAATGTATTTGTCAGACTGAAAATGGAATGTAATGTAATGCAACTATCTGGCACAAAACATCTTTTTAACATAGATTCTACTCAGTTTGCTGTAGGTCTAATTATTTTCTATTCCAAAACACCGTCAAGAAAAAGATTGGGGTTACAATTCTGGGTCACTTTCAACCAGTGCTTAATTTATAATGAAAGAGATGCCGGGGCTCAAGCAATTTTCTTACTTTCATAACTGACATGGCAAGCCCAGAGTTGCCAGGGCTATGAAGTTCCAGGCTTAGAGGTGCCGAGAATCAACCCTGGCACAAATTATGCACTGAATTTAAACTCATGTGTGATGGAACTGAAAGGTGACATCTTGATAAAATAGCATGGCACCACAGATTACCCAAAATACAATTTTAGAATGAACAGCTACTTTGTGCCAATCAACTGCTATATGCCTTTGACCCCAATGATAGAATAGGAAAGGAGAAGAGAAAGCATCTTAGGGCATGTCCATACCGAAGCTAGGAGGGTGCTTCTCACCTCAGGAAGACAAACAAACTTTAGCTTTGCTTAAGGTCACATGCATGTTAAAAGTAGCTGTGTGGTCACAGTGTCATGGGCGGTGGCTTGGGATTAGCCACCCGAGTACAATCCCGCCTCATCCCCAGGACACGTAATTGGCTGGCTAGCCCAAACTGCTGTCTGTGTCACCGCAGCCACACTGCTGCTTGATGTGCTAGCCTCAAGCCAGTGTCTACCTGCGTATCCATGCTATAATCACACCTTCATTTCACAGTGTAGACATACCCTTATTCTCAATCTCCTTTAGTATTCTTGTTCCATGTGGGGCCCACAACATTCTCTCTCCTTTCCTGCACTTGAGGCTAAAATACAGATATGTTAAACTTCTAGTAATATTGTGAGTAAGTGGTTGCACTTGGACTATTTCTGAAAGAGGATATAACACTGTTGGCTGGATTCTCAGCTAACATTAACGGGTGAAACACCAGTGAAGCCAGACTTCATCTGAAGTCATGCCAGCTATATAGCTGTCTCTGTATGTTCAATGTTCTGATCAAAAATAGTGGGTAGATACTATGTTCCTATGCCTTTGCCCTAGGACAAAATTTGGTTATATCAAATAGAGGGGAATTTCAATTTTTTGGGAAAGATCACAATTCTGACCTGAAAAAAATTAAGTCCTGAGACATATGGATATTTCATATTACCTAACATTTTATAATAATCATGTGATGTCATCACAGGATAACACACGTGACAATACACAAATCTGTGAAGTTCTTCACATTTGCTATGGCAATCAGAGGAAGAGTTAGGGAATTTAGTCTCACCAGGGAATATGGGAAGTGGGATGTCACTACCACCTCCACAAGGCTCACAATATCTAACCAGTATGTTATGTCAAGGGTTTCATCCCCTTTCCCCTAATCCTTCTATTTGCTATTTCCTTTGACTATGTATTCAGACTTTTATAATTATTTGTTTTGCCTCCAGCACACTGTGGTAGACAATGGAAAACAGGTTCCGTAGAGAACAAAGTGTAGTAACCTTTGCAAAGAGGAAGACACACAGTATGGCCAGCACCAAGGGCTCCAAAAGCATGAGTCAGAAAACATCTTCAATTTGGCTTACAATAATGAGATTTTTACAAAACTATATTTTGGATTCTTATTATTTGGCTTCTGATGTTTAAGCCTTGAGGGGTTATGGTTCCAAACTTCTCTCTGCAACTATGAAGTTAGATATATTTTTCTTTCCACCAGAGCTGAGATTCTTTCATAGATACATGACTCAAGGAGAAGGGCTTTCAGAAAAGTACCAAATATTGTTAGATTTGGGATAAAACTGGGAGAGAGCAAGCAATGGTGGAGAAAAGAGTCTCATACAAGAAGCACAAAGAAAATGTATCTAGGTTGCTGGGCATACACTGACCTATAGCTCTCTGTCTTGCACAGTGAGGAATTTACTATATAGGTTATGTTTGAATCATGTTCCAGATTAAGCAGTCCTGAGATAGAATAACTTCATGCCACTAATCATTCCCAACCCCGAGTTTTTTGTTGCAGAGCAATCAGGTTGAATCATATATAAAAGGTTCAATGCAAGTAATCAGGGAAGAAGAGAAAGATCTATATCACAAAGTAGATTAAGGCTTGATGGCTAATTAAATGTACTTTTTTTCCATTTATAGGCTGAAAGCCTGAAGGTAAAGACTAATCTCACAGTTGAGAACTGCTCCCATCAACTTCAAAAGTTAGAAAACAGAAGTAACTTCAGAATGTGGGAACAGGAAGGTTGACAATCACTTCATTCAAAAGTCTCCACCTTTGAGCCAAAAATAAAACGGATGGACCAGCCAACTTATCAGCTGTAATTATTCACCTAAAAAACCGCCTTTAAAACGTGATCTTATTGTGTGCCTTCCAATACTGCTTAAAGTCTCCAACTGCATCTGGGACCCCACTGTTCCAAGGATAAAACAGGAGAGGACTTGTGCCCCAAAGAATTTCTAGTCTAAATAGACAAGAGACTAACAGTTACAGACAAACGACAAACAAGCCATTTGTGAGACACACACACATGGTACATTTCTTCACATAACCCCCTCACCCTCCTCTCTCAAGAGCTGCGATAGACAACTTCTTGCACTGTCCTTCTTCACCTTCATTGACCTTCCATTGGACCATACACGCTATGAAAACAAATCTTAATTCAGTGGGGGGAGGGACGCCTGCAAAAAAGTCTGGTAAGGCCTACTCTCTGCCACTTCCATCCCTCGGTGTATGTGGGGGGCGGGGGTCCCCAAGCTCATTGCAAGGGTTGGGTGGCAGAAAACATTCATGTTATACCATCCAAGCATGAGAAGCAGTTTAATTTTAACCATTTCATTGGAACTGAAATATCTGGTTCTGAAATGGAAATCTATACAAACTATTTGTCTTTACATTAAAAAAAGATGTAGTAAGTTACAGAAAAGCAAAACTAATGTCTATGTATTTTTTTTCCTGGACCACTTAATAGGGATGCTGTTTGAAAGGGCATATTTCACTATGCTAATTATTAATGATGGGTACATTTCTGAAAGTTCAGAGTTCATTCCTAGCAACCATCCTAAATTCTAGGTACCTATTCAAAGGTTATTACCATTTCTTGAGTCTTCAAAATATAATTAAAACCTCACTTCTTCCGAAGATGTCTAGCATTTCTCAGTTGGAAAGATTATACCAATACCCTTATTTTGGATATTTCGGCAAAGGGGTACCAAAATGGGGGAGTGTGTGTGTGTGTGTGTGGGAGGCACTTAACCTATTAAAATTCATAATTATGTAAAGTTTGATCCTAAAAATGGGCAGTTTCATGAGTGATTCATTGTTTTTATATAAACTGTTTTGCTCATATATATCAAAATATGCATAAACGGTTCTCTTTTAAAAACTGTCAGTTTTTGTATCACAGTTGATCCTATAAAAATTGATGGTAAAATTACAGTAGTGTGATTTTCTTAATGATTTAAAGGGTATGCTATAACTGACTTTTCAGTAATTTAATATTTCTCCTAATCAAAAGCAATATGAGATTAACATATATTTGTGTACTTAGATTGAAAGACTGAGGGCATTTTGAGCTATTCTTGTAGTGTGGAAATCATAGCCATTGTTAGAGAATTAGGAAAACCAACTGTGATTCCAATCCTGTAAACACTTAAACATGCTTATCTTTACCCTCGTGAATAGTCCAAATGACTGAAATGCCTTATGACTGAAATGCCAGCACATCCGAATGAAGGTGAAATTCTACTCTTTCCCAGACAAGAGAGATGTAGATCTTATTGAATTTAAGCTTATAGATATCTAGTGTTATTTTTTGTTATTAACTAGAAAAAAGTTCCCATTAATTAGTAATAACATGCTTCATCAGTGGTATTTTTTATTATAAAATAGGAAATAAAAGGATGCTAATGGTGCATATCCTAATTGCACTGGATTGTCTCTGGTGCCCAACACAGATGGAATCAGAATATTTATTTATATTCCTTCAGGCTTGGTAAACTAGCTCCTGAACTCCTACTACATGGTTTCAAGAATTCTATTGGGGAAAAAAATGTATTGTTTTTATGGAATAAGCCTGTGATATATTTATGTAATGATTCCAGGATGGGTTCTGTGAGTTTGCACCCAGGACTGAAAAGTACAGATCTCTATCACTTGAGCTAAAGAAATGAACTGGTAGATAGCAGAAGTGGTAATTGGATCAGCCACTAAAGGGGAACATTAAATATTTTCTACAACAGTGTTACAATTAAACTACTTTTTTGTTTGTTCCCCCCAGCCTCCCTGAAGAGCTCAAGTTGATTTCCAAAACTTGCGGAAGATGAATAGAGAGGACAGACAGAGAAGCACAAATAGAAACATAGTTAAATATACTGTATATATTTTGGGATTTCCACTTGCAAAAAACTAGGCACAGGTATAACCATACTAAAGCTCTAATATAAAAAGTTTCTGAATTGAGAGTTGTACTTGTATCAAATCAACTGATAAAGACAGCAGATAATATCTGTTGGTTGTGATCTTGCGTGCTTCCTTCATCAAGGACTCTCTTGATATTTGCCACAATGATGTACGCTCAAAACAATTCTGGGGGTGGGCTGGCTGATTCTCTCCTCCTGTATGCTGTCTACAAGTGCTCTGTGAGAGTCTGTCACATTATGAAAAGTGCAGGAACCAAAAGCAGAAAGGCAGGAGACAGCACTAATAAAAAGATCACCCCACTTCCCTGCCCAACAGCTCTTATGCAGCTGTAGGCAAGATGAAATCACAGAAGAGCACTGCAGGAGATGCAGGGGGAGGGCAACATGACAATAATCATATGAACGGAGGGGTGAGGAATTCACAGTGTTCCATGAGTCCCATAACATTGAAGATTGGGAGAGCTGGATTTTATTAACCTTAAGGCATGGTATTCATGACATAAGACACAGGACATCTCATCTTCTCATTCCCCCCCATCCTCTCCCCGCCAGTTAGTTTTTTTTTCTTTCCTAGTGGTCATCAGGAACTTAATCTCAAATATTAACAGACTAGTGTATATAACAATGTACATCTCTGTGATGAATGGTCATGGTGTGGTGTTTAAAACTTCAGGAGACAAAACTTAAAAATGATTACATTAATCCCTCTGCAAAGGTGCCACCACAACGCGTACCAGTTAAGCCTCACGTAAGCCCTCACAATAATGGGATTTAAATAGTGCATAGGCCCCTTGCTGGCCATCTGCACATGGGCGAACATACCCTATAGATGAAACATCACTTTTTGTTTATTCACAGATAACACCACTGTGATGCATCACCTCTAGTTACGATGGGTCAACACACTATAGTACACTGCAAGACATTGTTTCCAGAAAAAAGTTATTCCCATTATCAAGAAATGATATATCCTTGGTGCTAAATTACACACTATTTAAAAAAAAAAATTCTACTTGTTGGCCTATCACAAAAGAACTCCTGATGAGACATAATGATTAGACCTGGAAAAATGTCTGTAAAAAAAGAAACACGTTGAATAAAATAACATAAACCGCCCTACCACTCCTTTTATCCTGGTTCATTTTGTGGGGGGGTTTGCTTGCTTTGATGTTTGAAATATATTATTTCCCCACCAACACCACAGTTACAGCTTCTGATGATCAGAAATGGTTTTGCTGAAACACCCCGTAACACCTGTTCTTGTGACATTTCCAGACCAACTGTGTAGACTCAAGTTGTACAAATATAGACTCAAACTTCTGGATGTTTATCCAAACCAAAACCAAAATCAACCATTGACCTAACAGGGAGTAATATTCAGACACGAGCACAAGTAAGGGTTAAGGAAAAATTTACAAAGAAAGTTACACATTCAAAATGTGTTTGAGTGACAGAAAGTGAGTCCCATATCAACAAGTCCCAATGCAGAAGAGTAAATTAATATAATATTATATGATTTGATGAGTCACTGGATAAACGCAAGACCTTTAAGAGGAAAACTAGAGAGAATGTTAGAAAATCTGTACTCTGCTAACTGTTGACTTTCTTTCCCAGTGAAACATATTCAACTAATGTCTAAGTTCCTCAGGGTTAATGTGGGACTGAGTTACACTGTTTGCCAGAAATGCAATAGAAAAAAAAATCCAGGTATTTAATTGTAGCCATCTAGCATGAGATATAGGACATACAACCTGAATTAAAAGATGGGCTAAGTATACCTTTGTGGCCACAAAGTGACACTGTTTCATCATATAAAATGTAAGTAACAAGAGAAAAGTAAAGAGTAAAGCATAGTCAGATAATATATTAATGAGTTTGCAGTCTGATTTTTTTCTGGCTATGGACAGCCTACTTTCCCAACATTTGTTCTATGAAAATGAACCAACAAGTTTCAGAATTTCTCCATTTTAGGAATTAAAACTCAAGCCAATGGTGTTCAAACCTTGGTGCCTAAAGTTAAGCTCCTGAATCCATATATAAGCCTGAAGCATATACTTAAAGTGCCCTAGTAGTCCTATTGACACACTTGGATGAACTGGGATGAACTTGGGTGAACTGGGGCCATAAATAGAAGTGACCTGATTTTTAAAGGTGCTGAGCACTTGCTGCTTGCACTGACTTAATATGAGGCTGCACATGCTCGGCACCTCTGAAAGTTAGGCCTCCACATTATAGGTGCCATAATACGGATTTAGCAGTCCAACATTAGTCATCCAAGTTTGAAGATGGTAAAACATTAGTCATATTAATTTTAGTAGGATGCACAACCTTTCAGCTTTTATTTCATCTCTGCAAATACAGAGATCTGCAAATACAAATCTTACCATTTGTTTTCATAGTATAAGTAAAAATTATCTACCAAGCAGTTACAATATCAGAAACAGCATGACACGGTCACATTGTGCTCTGAATTGGGTGCTTTTGTCAGTATATATAGTTGTCCTGCAGAAAATCGCCCTCCCCCCCC
>NW_020664444.1:28060888-28096353 GCF_002925995.2 Terrapene triunguis
GTTGCTTTTTACAGATCCAGACCAACACGGCTACCCCTCTGATACTCAAAGAAGATTAACACTATTATCTGCATTCCTTCATTTCATGGCATAATTAAAGGAATACTAAAAGAATAAAGAGTTGTGGTTTAAACATGCAGTTTTGACAGGGTCATGTTAGTAACATTAGAATAAGACCTTTCTTCATTTCTCTTTCCGGGTTGGAAAAGACCAATGCTCAGCTTAAGCATTTCTTCAGAAAAAAGACCTTGGTTAATGAAGTCATCAACTATCTGGTAGAAGGCACTCATTTAATATCAGTATTAAGTTTTAACAAAGCAGGATCCCTCCTAATATTACATATTAATCAGTTTTTAAGTTAACAAATTACAATTATTACTCCTAAATCTTTTAAGGACTTGAGGTTTAGATGAAGGAGAAAAGTGAAAAAAATAGATATGCATAGCTTTATGTACTTTCTTGGACAATTACAACTGGAAAAGATATTTTCAGAGTCAATTCAATCCTAATCATGAATTTAGCAGAGAAAGAATGCATTGCAAGGCCAAGTATTGATAAAAGATTTTGAAAAGTAATCACCTGGATATTTTGAGAATACTGTACTTATTGCAACATACTATAGTTTACTGCAGAGAATTTATGCGATGGCGTTGTTAATAAACACTCAATACCAAGCACAATGGAAAGCAAACTTGCAATAGAGATGGCCTTTACACTGTTTGTATTATATGCTCAAACAAAATGGAGAGCTGCAATTCCCTTCAGTAGTCAAAATAATGTCCACATAATCTATATTTTCAAGGCCTAAATATATTTTCCAACATTTTTTCACATAAAGACTCATTTAAAGCTAAAAATGCACCTCAGTTAGAAACCTCAAATTTAGACAGTTTGATTTAACTTAAAATTATACTATACTAATAATGACGATTTGATAGCCTTTAAACACATTTTTTCACCAAGTGGATTAACACAAGTGACATTAAAATTAATCACTTACTTTTCTGTCTTCTGTTTCTACACAGGAACTGCACTCTGCTTTAGTATCCTGAGAAGACAGGGTAGATGAGGAAGGGGAGGACAACAAAAATAAAAAACATTGGTCAGAGAAAGAACCACTTTCACAGAGCACATACACCATGGTTATTAAAAACTCAGAAGAAAGAAAGGGTACCAAAGTCCTGAAAGTTGTTTCTGAAGCCATTATCTTTTATTGCACTGAGCTTTCTTTTCTTTCTTTCTTTCTTTTTTGGGGGGGTACACACAGTATCTTTAAAGTTACAGTGTTAACTTGTAAGGGCCTTAAGTAAGCTTAATAAACTTTATTAGAAGCAGATATCCCTTAAGCTCAAAGATAGGGTTCAAAGGTCACAAAACACAAATCTGCTCCAATACAACAAGACCAGTGCAAAAAATGAAACTCTAACCTCTTTCAGTTTGTAGGGTAGGTTTGCTTTTTGTTATATTTTGAGGAAAAATTGGTTTTTTTGTTGTTTTTTTTAACAACATTAAAATTTACTACTAAAGGCCAAATTAACCTCTAGCATAAGTGGAGTCAACACTATTGAAGGCAATAAATCTGTTTGCTGAGAACAGTGAGGAATCTGCCCTTAAAATTTTGACACTATTACTGTAATATCTAGTGTTGCAATATTTAGCTTTGTCTCATTTTTATATCTTGTAGATATTCAGTTTTTGGAACTCACTGTGCAATTGACCCTTGCCTTATTATACTTGAGTATATTCAAGTCTATTGATGTTTCAGAGATGCTAGCCTTCCATTGACTTCAGTTGGAGGGTTAGATGCTCCACACACCTGAAAATCAGATCCCAAGATTATGGAATTCCTATTTCTTTATCCATGCAAGTTAAGACTCTGATTTCCATTTAAGGTCCTTCCCTCTGGCCTGTGATTGTAGTACACCTCTACCTCGATATAACACTGTCCTCAGGAGCCAAAAAATCTTACCACATTATAGGTGAAATTGTGTTATATCGAACTTGCTTTGATCCACCGGAGTGCGCAGCCCCGCCCCCCCAGAGCACTGCTTTACCGCGTTATATCAGAATTCGTGTTATATCGGGGTAGAGGTGTAGTTTAGCCTTGTTTATGCATAGATAGTATACCTACTTGGAATTTCACAAACATTTTCAGTTTAACTATGCAGTTCTGCATTTTTATTATTTGCTAATTCTAAATATCAGGCTTCTGCTTTTACTTCACAAGATATGCACAGATAATTCACTGTATAGGTAAACCATACTCTTACTTTTATTATTTCTTCATGTAATCTTTAGTATTGGCAAACAATCTGTATAGTAAGTTTGCAGTCAACTAAAATAAACAGAGGATTAAAATTGGCAAAGTTTTGTTTGCTTTCCAAACTCACTTGTACTCTAGTTGGGTGTGTGAGGCTCCTGTCTTCATTTAATTACTGCAACATTAATGGTTTGTTGTGAAAAGTGTTGTTTGGAGCAGAGAAGGCTCAGGTAAGGGAACTTCCTGCAGGCCCTAACTTGCTTTTCCTTCTGCTTCTTCAATCTAGCAAGTTACCCTGATGTTAGATTCTCTCCTCTAGTATACAAGTATAACCCTTCACAGAGCTGCAGTGCCTTCTCTGTTGAAGGAAAGTTGTGTAAGCTTAGAACATCTAAGTACTTTGCATAACTATTTCTTGTACACATAAATATAAGGGGAATAGTACCATTCCCTATATTTTCTTGCATATGTAATTTTCTGAGACAAGCGTAAAAATATCTCCAAAAATTGGTTAATTCAACAACATTCAAGTATAAAAACTTGAGATTTTGTTTTTGTTTTTAAATTTGTAATCATTGGTGTTTTAGTTGGTTATCCACTTTCTTCAAACAGTACTTTCAGTATGAGAAAATCTAAGACTATCCTTCCTCTGATTGTCTAGGCTATTAGCTGAAGTTACTCTGCTACAAAGTCCCACACGGCAGGTTCAAGGCTGCTGCCCGATAGTATTTTCCAGAAAATTCCCCTTCCAACAAACTTGCAGAGAGTTATGAAATAAAGCAAACCATGATCAAATTAAACCGAGAGATCTCATTTGGATAGGCACAATGCAAAATTTCCCAAGCACCTCAAACCCCAGCTCTTTAAACCTTATCCCCCATAGCAGGTAAACAGAAAAAAAACCAATGCTTTTTTCATGGGAAAATGAGGAGAGGGAAAGGAAGCGAGATAAGTGTTTGTTTGTTTTTCCCCAAAAAATTCTTGCAAGATTATTTGTTTTTTCAACCAAAAAATAAAAAAAAAGTTTTTTTGAAGATGTTTTTCAGTAAAAATATACTGGTAAAAGGTGTTTGTTTTCAAAAGCAAACTTGGTTTCCTGAAAACAATTTTTTTAACCCCCCCCCCCCAAAGTTAATTCTGCTAATACACCTCAATCCATACCTTTAATGTCCCTTACGAGTCCCATCCTGAACATTTGTCTTGCAGACATCATGTTATATTTCATGAAAGGTTATACTCAAGCATTTTCTTTCAACTTTGACTCATTTCAACATCTCTCTTCCCAATTTATAGGGAGGAAAGCAACATCTATCTACTGGCAGACTTTCCTCAATTTGCCTTTAACAGAATCCACTTCAGCTTATTCTTCTCCATTTTGCAAGCAGGGAGGATACAAAAAAACAACAACAACCCACCACCACCACCACCACTTCTTCTAATATGATACTAGTGCAGGCTTCATTAGTCAATGCTTTTCACCTGTTATCTATGTCTGACCTAGATCATCTTTTGGAGATAAAGGAATGCTCTTTAACATATTTACTGCTTAATTAAAGTTGAATAATATTTCATATTACCAAGGACAAAAGTGCCTCTATCTCACATGCTGACCCAAATTAAATAAGTGCAGAATAAAGTGGCTCACCTTAAAATCAAGATACAGCTATTGCAAACAAGCATGATGCCAAATATTGCTTTGTAAAGACCTCACAATCCTTTATTCCTCTACACCAGGGTTCTCAACCTTTTTCTTTCTGAGGCTGTCATAACTATAAAGGGAAGGGTAACAGCTCTCCTGTGTACAGTACTAAAATCCCTCCTGGCCAGAGACTCCAAAATCCTTTTACCTGTAAAGGGTTAAGAAGCTCGGGTAACCTGGCTGACACCTGACCCAAAGGACCAATAAGGGGACAAGATACTTTCAAATCTTGAGGGGTGGGGGGGAAAGGCTTTTGTGTGTGCTCTTTGTTTTAAGGGGTTGTTCGCTCTTGGGACTGAGAGGGACCAGACATCAATCCAGGTTCTCCCCATCTTTCTAAACAAGTCTCTCATATTTCAAACTTGTAAGTAAAAAAGCCAGGCAAGGCGTCTTAGTTTTACTTTGTTTTCTCAACTTGTAAATGTACCTTTTACTAGAGTGTTTATCTTTGTTTGCTGTACTTTGAACCTAAGACAGAGGGGGGTCCTCTGAGCTCTTTAAGTTTGATTACCCTGTAAAGTTATTTTCCATACTGATTTTACAGAGATGATTTTTACCTTTTTCTTTAATTAAAAGCCTTCTTTTTAAGAACCTGATTGATTTCTCCTTGTTTTAAGATCCAAGGGGGTTTGGATCTGTATTCACCAGGAGTTGGTGAAAGGAAGGAGGGGGGGAAGGGTCAAATTCTCCTTGTTTTAAGATCCAAGGAGTTTGGATCTGTATTCACCAGGGAATTGGTGAGAGGTTTCTAAAAGCTTCCCAGGGTAGGGAATGGCGGCAGCGGACCAGAACTAAGCTGGTAGTTAAGCTTAGAAGTCCTCATGCAGGCCCCTACATTTGTACCTTAAAGTTCAAAGTGGGGATACAACCTTGACAGAGGCCCACACAACGTGCTAAAAAAACTCCATGGCCCACCTGTGCCACAACAACAGTTTTTCTGCATATAAAAGCATAGGTGCTGGCTTGAAGTGGTTTCCATCATATACTGGGTTTGGTTCAATGGCTTTCAGCATCCCCACTATATAAATTTTTCCAGCGCCCCTCTATAAAAGCCAGGGCTAGCATTAGGGGATAGGGCAATTGACAAAGGCCCCATGTTACAGGTGACCTGCAAAGCTAAGTTGCTCAGGATTTGACTTTCTACTCTGGGCTCCAATCGGTCTAATGCTATTGCTGCTTAGCGGACCCCTGAAACCTGCTCACAGCCCCCGAGGATGGCCTCAGACCCATGGTTGAGAACTGCTGCCCTACACTGTCCCATATGCTCTTGTACTTTGTTATTTTGCCATTAGCCTTTTCCATTTTAACACCAGAATTCATAAACATCCACTAGTTAGAAGAGTCAGTATAGAAAACAATACTACTACTTCACCTGCACAAAACAGAACACATCTTTCCTCTCCCTAGTTGTATACAGGAATATTTTGTGTGCCTCAGTCAGTCCCTTCCTAGGAAAGGGTGCAGTTAAACACAAGCCAGCCCAGCTGGGGAGGATTTGAGGCTTCTCAGCCTAAGGAATCAGCAGCTAGTAGAAAAATGAGACTACAAAGTTACTGCTACCAGAGATAAGGAGGCATATTGTCCAGTGGATAAAGAATGAGAGTTAGATAAAACTGAGATACCATCTGCATTATCACTGACCTGCTGTGTGATAATAAAACATTTAATCTCTCAGTGCTTCTTGTGAAAGAAGGGTAATGATACTCAACACACCCCAGAGACCTCCTTTGTAAAGCAAGTTGAGGGCTGTGTAGGTGAAGTTCCAGTGTTACTCAGTGGCCAACAGTACCTACTTGTATTCACTTATCTTTGAATCTCCAAAAGAAGCAGATCAGGGTGAGGACATTCTCCTGTTAGGAATCAGGAGTTGCGGCAGAGCCAGTCTCTGGGCAACCGAATTAGCACAGTTGGCCTGTAGTAAGCTCTCTGAGTGTTTGGAAGAGTCATCAGACTGGCTCTTAAACTCAGCAGCAGTTCAGCAGCTGCTCAAGCATTTGTCCCATGACTGTGATAGCTCCTGTCTTGGTTCATTCCAGGTAACCCAGGCCTAAGCCATGGTTCTGTTTCCTGAATTCTATTCTGACCCTTGCTTCCAGCATCTGGCTTCTGTGCTCACCACTAAGGCTGACCACCCACACCCAGGTCACTGACAGCTCCATTATAGCTTCAGGAGCAGAGATCTTAATTGAGAATGGTGCTCAAGGACTGGAGCAACTAGAGAAACCCTTTGTTATTTTATAGTTTCTGTTAATCTTGGGTTTTTACATTTTAAAATGTTTGTCTGAATCATTTTTGGCAACTCTACCCCAGCCACCATGCAGGTGGCACCCCAGAAGGCAGTAATAGCCACTTCCAATTCTACTCTGCTAAAAATCCTGCCTTCCTGTCAGCGGCATATTATCGCCTAGGCCAACAAGGCCTAGGCCTAGGGCAGCAAATTTGCAGGGGCGGCAAATTTAAAATAGCAGCTCAGCATTTTTGTAATTGTGGCATCGTGCGCCGCGATTCTAACAATCATGATAGCGCGTACTTAAAGCACCAATGACGGCGCGACGGCGACGACATTTAGTAAACAACATACTTGGGACTGTAGTCGCGACAATCCTAAGCGTTAATTAACAATATGACTGGAAGGAAGAAATTAAGCGGTGCTCAGTTAAAAAAAAATGCTATACAGAAGAAAGGGAAAATGAAATGATAGCAAAAATGCGCAACATTAATTCCTTTGTTGTATCAGTTAGTGCCGACAGTGAGACAGAAAAAAAAGTTGAAAGAAGTAGTGAAGTAAAAAGTGAAAATATTGGTGTTGATATTGAAAATATTGATGTGTATAAAGTACATATTAAAACTAATGAAGAAATTCTGGCTGCGGTTAGTGTTGAAGAAAATGTTCCAAATACTAGTGTATCACAGACTACCGGGAATCATGTTGATCTGGATATCTTTGACAATACTGCAGAGATTTGCGGATCACATCAATCAGAAATTCAATCTGACATTGGAATATCTACGATAAGCGATGACCCGGCCCAATGGATATTGAATGATGCTACAATTGAGTATTTATCAACGCATGGTATTAAACAATATATCGATACTAATTTTACTAACTCAAAAAGACAATATACTGATCAAATGCGTGTTCTAACAAAAAATGTGTTTGAACGACATCTTTTAAACGTTGAAGTAAAGCCACAGCAATATCTTGTATATTCGGAGAGCAAAGGAGCCGTGTTTTGTGCCCCATGTCGATTATTCGGAGGGATCTCTAGTCTGGTGACGAGTGGATACCATGACTGGAAAAACATATCAGCTCGACTACTTGAACATGAAAATTCGACTGAACATAAAACATGTGTACTGACAATGGTGAGGAGAGGGGAGATATCCGGAAGAATTGATATGAATTTAAAATTTCAAATGGAAGAAGACATTATGTATTGGAGAAATGTGTTGAAGATGATTGTAGCAGTGGTAAAGAAACTTTCAAGCAGGAGACTTGCATTTAGAGGTAAGGTGGAAAAATTTGGATCACCTTATAATGGCAATTACATGACGGCCCTTGAGCTTGTCGGAGAATTCGACCCATTTTTAGCAAGTCACATTGCACGTTATGGAAATGAAGGTTGAGGTAACGTATCTTATCTTTCATCCTATACATGTAATGAATTTATAGAATTGATGGCTTCAAATGTGATCTCAAATATTATTAAAGAAGTAAAAGAAGCCAAATATTTCTCGATAAGTGTTGACTCAACTCCCGACATCTCTCATGTTGATCAATTGGCTTTTATACTGAGATATGTAAACGAAGATGGCATACCAGTAGAGAGGTTTCTTTGTTTTTTACCAAATACTGGCCACAAATCAGGACAGTTAGCTGATGCTGTACTTTCAACTTTGAATTGTTATGGATTAGATATCGCAAACTGTCGTGGCCAGTCGTACGACAATGCCATTAACATGTCTGGTGTATATAGCGGGTTGCAAGCAAGAATTAAGAATATAAATCCTTATGCGGTGTATGTGCCTTGCTCTGCGCATTCTTTAAAACTGGTTGGAGTATGTGCAGCAGAATGTTGTCAGGAAGCATGTTCACTTTTCTCAACTGTCCAACATCTTTATTCATTTTTTTCTGCCTCTACTCACCGGTGGGAGATTTTACTATCTAATTTGAATCCAGGCAGTAAAGTAATAAAAAGACTTTCTGAGACTCGCTGGTCATCTCGAGTGGAAGCTTGTCATAATTTGAGTGAAAACTGGAATGCTATAATTAAAGCCTTAAATACAATAAAGGAAGATGCTACTGAGAAACCTGTTACATGTAATGAAGCTGCAGGCCTGCAGCGAAAACTCGATCAACTTGAGGCAGCTTTTATGGCTGTATTTTGGAGCTCACTCTTGGAAAGATTTCATATAACTAGCCAAAAACTGCAAAATGTTTATATTGATATACAGACAGTTGTAGAACTCTACAACTCACTAATAGAATACATTGACTCTACACGGGACTTGTTTGATATGTACGAAGAGAAAGCCAAAGAAAAATCTGAAATTGAAGACTACGAATTTGACACAAAGCGAAAAAGAAAGCGTAAACTGCAAGCTGAGGAGACACGCAAAGTTGAAGTGGAAATGTGTGGTAGAGATAAATTTAAAGTAGATACCTTTTTAACAATACTAGACCTTGTATGTTCCGAATTAAAACGCAGAAGTAATGCATATCAAGAAATTTATGGCAGATTTCAGTTTCTCTCTAACATTACCAATACTTCAACAGCAGATATAACAGTTCATGCTAAAAAATTACAGCTATGCTACCAAGGAGATTTAGAAGAATCATTTGTGAATGAGTGTCTACATTTTCGATTGTATTTGGAATGTGTCGAAATTCCTGAAAATGAAAAGAAGTCAATTATAAGATATTGCAGCCTTCTTTGAAATCGAAACATTCATTCAGTATATCCAAATCTTGATATTGCCTTCTGAATGTTTGTTTGCACACCTGCTACAAACTGTTCAGCGGAACAATAATTTTCGGCATTAAAAAGGGTGAAAAACAGGGCTAATCTCAGTGAAGAAAAATTAAACTCCCTTTTTCTCCTGACAATTGAAAAGGATCTAACAACTTCTCTGGATTATACAGAATTAATTAATAAGTTTGCCACTTAAAGGTGTAGGCGTAAACAAAAGTAATTATTTACTACTCAAATACTTTTATTTCTTTCATTGTATCTACATAAAATAAAAAATAAATATTTGATATACACTGGACCCCCGCTTGAACGCGGCGTTTTGGATCCATGCGCGGTCCCACACTATAACCGAAATCGCGCTATACAGACTAAAACTACAAAAACGAAAACAAGTTTATATGGGGCCAGCCGCCGGGGGCGGCAATTATTTCAGTGCCTAGGGGCGGCAAAATCATTAATCCGCCACTGCTTCCTGTAAATAATTTCTCTGCACTGCTAGGTGAATTCCAGTAAGAAGACATTCCCTTACTACAGGAAAGAATGCATTTTCAAGGAGCAAAGATTAAAGAATACTTTAGTAACAAATTTTACATTTTTTATATCACTAAAAGGAAGCAGTGGTGTACAGGGACAATCTATGATAGGACGTAATTAAGGCTCTATTTTAGACCTATAATTTACCACTTAGTAGGATGGATAGCAATCTTTGATTTATTGATTATATTTCAAAACAACAACTAGTAAGAACACTTGGACTCTTGGAAAACAAGGGGAAAATGCTGGATTCCTTTACAAGAGTATAGTTTGTACATGTTATTCCTGATGCACACTAGTAGCAGGTGAAAAATATAAAAAAAGGCACTTTAAAAAAAAAAATCCTGCTGAGGACCATGCTAGTGACACAGAGAAAGCCATCTGGCACCAGCACCACAACTGCCATCTTTCCAAGATTATTCAATTTACTCTTGTCACAATTTATTTACTAAACCTGCACGGGTTTGTTTTTGTGTGTCTGTTTGTTTTAGATGATACTATTGGTGTGTCATCCAACTCAGACCAACATTTAAGGACCCTGAGGGAATTGCTCATTTTCTGAATAATGCTGGACTCAAATTGGAAAAATGTCACTTTTGCAGAAACAAATTGTTATTGGTGTTGCGCCTTGTATCTCTGATGTCTTCTCATGGTCTATGACCTGGCCTTTTCAAAGCTAAAGCAGTCACTACTGGTAATTTAGGTCAGACAGCAGCTATGGCAGTCGAAGTATCAAGAGTTTTCATGTTGGAGCTGTACATGCATATCTGCACCTTCAGTTGCCCAAAGGAAAGGAAACACTTTCTGAGACAACTAGTATCATAATTCTCTAGACAAGTCACACCTGGCTAGTTAAAAAAAATGGTATGTTTGAATTTAAACTATTTATAAATATGCTTTCTACTTCCTACACATACCTGTTCTAAAGAACGGAGTCATGGTAGCTACTGTTGAACCTATGTTGTCAAAGTGAGTCATTTGTAAAAGGGAGGGTAGAGAATAAAGACTTTGGAGGGGGCATTCTCCACTGGTTGATATACTTAAAAATGCAAGGTGGTATTTTGCACAAGCAACAAGATCACAAAACTGATCTTCATGTCTGTCTGTGAGTGTATATCAAATATCTCTAATGGAAGAGTCCTTTAAAATTTAGTAGGGATTAAACCAATAGGAGTGACTCTAAAATTTTCTAGGTTTTCTCAGAAAATGAAATGCTTTCTATAAAATTAGTAAACCAACCAATAGAATTTAGTAGAAAATTATATTCCTGCTATAGAATTGCTCTCTTGAATTCTATGGGTCTTTTTTATGCAAGTGATTTAGCAATAGCGGGAGTTGAGCTCCCCCCACTCCCCATCATACAGTTTAATCTGAATGCACGTTGTTCCATTATACCTCCAGTGTCAAAGCATAACAAGTACTTAGCCAATTACTTGCGATATGTTTTCAAAGTCTTTGCATGTGAAAGGAACAATATAGAAACCAAACTACTGTCTTGTTCATGGTTTTGTGCAACACCAACCAGGAATCAAAGAAACCAATTTTTTGCAATGTATCAAGAGTTGCATATAAGACAATATATAACTTCCGAAAGTTTTACTAGTACTTGAATACAGATTCTACAAACACTTACACACAATGCTTAACTTTACAATGTGACTACACAAGACAGTAAAGAATAGAAAGTAGAATGTAGGGGATGTAATACTCATTTTAATCATCTGGACAATTTTGTACTTGAATTGATTTTGGAATTACTTATACTAAGCAGGTTTTTTTCCCCGCTCCTTTTTTGATTTTGCTAGTTTTGATGATTCATGTGGTTCAGAGGGTTTATAGTTTAAAATACTGGTCACTTTGGAGACATATCTACTGTCCTGATTTTTATCTTAGTATTTTATATTAACACCCTGGCCCTGCCCCTTCTCTGAGGCCCTGCCCTGTTCACTCCATCCCCCTTCCCTCCATCGTTCACTCTCCCCCACCCTCACTTGCTCGCTCATTTTCACCGGGCTGGGGAGGGTCCCTTTTCGACCTGGTGTTCCGGTTGAAAACTAGACACCTGGCAACCCTATGAAATACAGAAGCAAAAGAAAGGGCCTGGTGATATAAAAGAAAAACATCCAATGGCAGCACGAGTTTCACTCATGTTTTAACTTTGGGTTGAAGAGAAGGCTCTGAACAACTTATTTTATTTTTTATTTTATTTTATTTTATTGAAGTACAATAAGAATCAATAGAATGGACTGACTCAAATAATAAATTGTCACACTTAGAAAATTTAAAATATATGTAGATATTGTCCAATAGGTTTTGGGGGGCTTTTTTCCCGGCTAATGTGCCTCTACCCTTTACTGGAAGTACCAGCTTTAAGCAGGACAGTATGTTACTAGTAATGTACCTGGTGCTGGAAAAAATAAATGTTTGAAAGTAAAAAAAATTGGAAGACAATTTTTGGGTCAGATCCTCCAATTCCTATTTGCACTGAGTAGTTCTTTAGTTACATTGAGTTCTACTTTTCTCCATGTATCATCCTATAAAAGAAAATGGAGCAAAGTGTTAGTAAAAGTGGCAAAATTATGCCCTTTAGGAGCATGTCCAATGTACATGGAGCTGCACAAATGTAGAGGGAGACATAGTCCCTGCAGGGCCGGATTTAGGGGATTGGTGGGGAGTTGCCAGTCAGTCAGTGAAATATAAGAACAAAGTGAAGTGAGAGCCCAGCTGCTGTTTTATTGTGTAATTATGAAAGTGTACTTGTGTTTTAAGACTTGAAGTGTAAGTAGCATCTAATAAAGGACATAGAGGAAACAATTTGTTTATTTGTTTATATTTGGCATGAATAAATACAGATTTACAGATCCTAGCATGCAAATTTATCATCTTATATGACAGGGATAGATCGTGCATTCAAATTGTGCATCAAAGTTGTGAAATAAGCTACAAATGCAATAAAAATAAGGTATTTAAAAGTTGAATAAATGGAAGGGGGTGATGCTAAAGATATCCCTCTTCTGGGGTGCCATTTGGCCTAGGACTGACCCTGGGTCCCTGCCAAAGAGTCTACAATATAGGTCAGTGTGAGAAGGAAGTGCATTCTTTCTGGCTACTCAATCTCTCATCTGTTACACACATTATCGATACTAGCTGATGTTTTAAACAGTCACAGGAAGACCTTTCCACTAGAAACTGCACTTAGAACAAACTCATCAAGAGTCTACTAATCAGCCAAAATAACTTCTGGCCATTGCTGACCTGCTGTAGATTAGAATCCCCAACATAAAAGGGCAAAACCTACTTATCTCATTAGCACCCCTCTGAGTCCTTCCTTTCTTCAGTATGAGGAGACGACAAAATGGTGAGCAGTAGTAACTCCTAGCAGGGAGACAGTAAGCCTGATATATGCGCCATATATATAATAAATGGGGATGGAAGAATTTAAAGCTAATTCAAAGTTAAAGTTTAGGCTGCAAAATGCAAAGAAACATACATTACATGAAACATGGAACGAAACATAAAATCTCAGAAATGTAGGCCTGGAAGGGACTTCAGTAGGTCATATAGTCCAGTCCCCTGCACTAAGTCAGGACTAAGTATTATTTAGGCCATTCCTGACAGGTGTTTGTCTAACTTGTTCTTACAAAACTCCAGTGACGGAGATTCCACAATCTCCCTAGACAATTTGTTCCACTGCTTAACTACCCTTACAATTAGAAAGGTTTTCCCAATGTCTAACCTAAATCTCCTTGGCTGCAATTGAAGCCTATTACTTCTTGTCCCATCCTCAGTAGCTAAGGAGAACAATTTATCACCCGGCTCTTTATAAAAATCTTTTATATACATGAAGACTTATCCTGTATCCTCTCAGCCTTCTCTTCTTATCGACTAAACAAACCTATTTTTTCACTCTTTCCTCGTGGGTCATGTTTTCTAGACCTTTAATCATTTTTGTTGCTCTCTTCTGGACTTTCTCCAGTTTGTTCACATCTTTCCCAGAGTGTAGTGCCCAGAACTGGATACAGTACTCCAGTTGATGCCTTATCAGCGCGTAACAGAGGAGAAGAATTACTTCCCATGTCTTGCTTAAAACACTCCTGCTAATACATCCCAGAAATCCTCCTCCTCCATGTACTTCAAGGATGGTGTCATTCATTAGAAAATACCTAAAATGCCTATATTTACCACATGGTTAAATAAAATTGCTTATGCAATGCTGTTGGAGAAAACTGCTATTTCAGATATTGATATATTCTGTTTCCCCCTATAATTAGTATTCTTCTGGTCACTGTGTTTTTTATTTGCTTATTTCAGCAAAAATACAAGCTTTCTCCCTAAAAAAATAAAACAAACACCCCAAAACCCAAAAAACATAACACCTCTCTTTCCTGTCCATTTCAGTTTATAATTTCCTTTTTAGGGTATACTTGGGATAAATGATACTTGTAAATAAATATCTAAAAAAATATCCACGGCTGCAGTTATAGACTTGAAACTTCATTCATTAACCTAACAAAACAACAGGATAAATATATGGATACAATTGCAGTGTGTGTTGATCCCTAATAGCAATATGAATTGACTTAATATTTGCATTTTTGTAATAATAGACTGTTTTAGGATTTTCTATAGATCTCATCAACACTGCATATAAGCACTTAATCAAACATAAAAAATAATAATAAACTGCAAGGCTTAGGAAATACTGCAAAAGTTGTTTGTATTAGATCTGATGGTCCCTTCTGGCCTTAAACTCTATAAATCTGACGTAATTTTTACTTATATGAAAAAAAAATACAATAAGGAAAAATAATCTAATTCAGACTACCACCATGTGCTGTATCCGAGAAAGAAAAGGCAATACCTACATAAGTGTAAATGGTTTGCCTCATATTTGTTAAACTTTCCATGGTTCATTACTGCAATATCAAGAATGGTCAGCAGGTGGAAGCAAATAACTTTGCAAAATCTAGTTAAACTTTCTGATAGAAAAACAGATTTTTCATTGGACTAACTTCTGTTGGCGAGAGCAAGATGCTTTGGAGCTTGAAGTTGAGCCAATAAAAGATATTTCCTCACCCACTTTGTCTCTCTAATATCCTGGGACTGACACGCCTACAACAATGCATACAGATTTTTTGTGTCTTCCATACATATAAAACTTTTCAGCATCCTTTTAGCAAAAGCCCAATTTACTGGGTGTTTTTCCCTTGATAAAATAAATTGACTTGACATTTCAATGTAAATAATGCAGATTTTAAAAATGATTTTAAGATCTGAATTAAAAAATGATAAATGGCAATAGATTCATATAATTGAAATGCACACAAAGATAGCACAATAGTAGATAAAAAGTATGTAGTTATGTAATATGTGAAAAAGAAAATCCAGTTTTATTTGATTGACTTTCTAAAGATACCTCTGAAGATCATAACTGTTGTAGTATAAGACGGGGCAAGAGATGATCTCTCATAACAAAGGCCCAAACCATTTCAGACAAATTAGGCCAAAACCAACAACTTAATTTCCATCCAGAAACTGACAGTCATAGCAGTTCTATTTATTATTTCTATCTCTAATATAAAAATGGAGCTCCCTCACACTTTAGCTGCCTATGCCATGATTTAAAACAGTTATCTAATCAGCATCTGAACCCACCATCTGATCCACAGCAATTCTCAACCAAGCACTTAGCACAACCCCAACAAAAATCCCCTCCACTACCACACAATAAAATAAAATAAAATAAAATCCTCAGTAAGCCATTCACTCATCTGAAGCCCAAACAAATAGCTGCCCCCTAAAGGGTAACAAAAACTGGGGCTATTTTGGACCGTATAGTAAATACATTACAAATCTAAGGACACCTCACTGAAGATCCACTACCACCTGTCATCTTCTCTTTATCTCCAGGGGACTTCATTGTTCAAAGGTGTCTGCTGATCAAGAGTGTGCTAATCTGGCATGGAGAGGTGGTCTCTCAGCTAGCCAGGACCACTTTCTGTATAAAGTACTATTTAACAAGTGGAGACACCCATTCTGTGCTAGCCGACGCTTCCAAAAGGTTTTACAGACAGTGTACTCCCATCAGAATAGTATATTCTCAAGGTGAAGAGAGCATAGATAATGGATTGTAAACCGACATCGGAAAGAAGCAGCTATGCCCTTTTTGCCAAGCACAGACGGCACTACACTGTTTTACCAGAATCCAGGGCCACACAACAGAAAATGTCCCCCCAGAAGGCTGTCAGTTTGAGAGCTTTTTCCAATCACAGCTGTGATATCAAGAAGTGAGAGTCAGTCTCTCAAGTTGCCAGGTCATAAACCATTTGGGACTTTTTATAGGATAAACTTAAACTTTGTTTGAAACTCATAAACAACTAGCACAGATCATGGTGCATTGGCATAACATATTCTGCATGAAGTACTGTTTAATAAGCGTGCTGATATACGCTGCACTAATTCCAGCTTCTGGACATACCCCTACATGGAGCTCATTATTACACTAATAGGATTGAGGTAACAAAGGCATGGATAACTGCATCAAGGTCCATATCTGAAAGACTCTTCTCACTAGGTGCAGATCGAAAAAATGTTGTTGCTACAGCTGCTGCTGCAGCATCCAAAGTAGTACAAGGCCTAATGAGAGCCTCAAATTTCAAACCTGTGTAACAAAGAGAAGCTGTACTCCCTCTTCAGTCAGAAGCTCTGATTGCTTTCCCCATCTACCAATATTATATTTTCCCCCTGGATTATGGTGCAACCAGTTATCGCTCTTCTACATCCCAATAATCAGTCAGCATTGCGCTGGGTCATTCAACAATATCAGCCAGGTTGCACAAAAGGGATATTTACACTCTATGCTACCAGTATAATGAGGACATTGCAACCCCATATCTCCTTTCCCAAACCCTCCCAATGCCCTCACATACTAGTCAAATAGGAGGGGTGACAAATTAAAGGCAGATGGGTAATCTACACTCTCAGATCTTTCACTAATAAAATAGTTAAGACAATCAAACAGTCTGTCCACCCCTGCTAAGAGCCACAGATAGATCCAAAACAAATGGCATTAGCAGATTATCTTCTCCTACTTCTAGAAGTAGATCAGTGTCTAATGCCACCAGCACAGTTTATCTTCTATAATCTGAATGACTGTGTTCAACGAAAACTGAGGACTTCAAATTCCACGTATATATTCTTAGTAGCAGCACGCAGATACCAAGATAATGCATGCCTTAGAGGAGAGATACCGTCAGAATTTCTACTCCAAAAGTTTCCTGACTACCTCTCCCTCTCCCCACTGCTCCCCCACCCCAAAAATATTTAGCCTCAGCAAGACTGTTGAAGTGTCAAGAGAAATTTCCTTGAGGACTGGCACCAGCTGGCACCTTCCTGCAAAAAGGCAGCAATGGCAATCTCAACCAACAACAGAGCCAGTGTACACTAGAATGCAGAATTAAGATGAATGTTCAGCTTTTACAATGCATTTCCTATCTCTCTGTGTGTTTGATGCACACTTATTTCTGCATTCACAAGTTTTTTTCAAGGAATATGAGTGACTAGATTGTGGCATAATACATATTTTTTCTGTGTCTTACTTTTACCAACTTGAGTTTTTATCTGCTAGATGTGCATTTTTTAAAAAGCAGAACACTAGAGAATCACAACATATACAATGTAACACATAGGACAGAGACCTTTGAAAACAGATGATAAATTCTGGGATTCTTCTCAAAGTGTTATCTCTGGGCCCTAAGTAGAGTGCTTCATTTTTTATATTAA
This sequence comes from Terrapene triunguis, assembly GCF_002925995.2. Classification (NCBI taxonomy): domain Eukaryota; kingdom Metazoa; phylum Chordata; order Testudines; family Emydidae; genus Terrapene; species Terrapene triunguis. The sequence goes on from NW_020664444.1 coordinate 28,078,140, forward strand.
CCTCTGGTTATTAGGTGCCTGATAAATTTAAAGGCCCCACTGACTGCCTCCACTACTGTTCATGTCTTTCCCAAGCAGCAGCTACCTGAAATAGACAAAATTCTCCCCACAGTGTACTGAGTAGCAGCAGTAAACATTACCAGAGTGCTGTGTTAGTTTCATTGTGCTGCTGCTTGGGAGTCAGGAGGAAGAACAGAGACATAGGAGACATCTTCAGACCAAGAAACACAGCACAGCACTGTTGTATTTTTGATTCACATTTAAAAGACTACGGTCATAAAATCTAGAAGCATTTTTTTAAAGGAAAGCTTCATTTTCAAGAAATTAATGGCGTATGATACCAGCTCACCAGGGACAAAGCACATTTCTCAATCCCTTGAAAAGTAGTTTGCAGATTTCTCAGCTGTGAAGCACTTAAGATACATCAGAGCAAGGATCCTTCCTGCACAATCTCCAAAATGCAGAGGAATTTTTCCACTCTCTTCCCACTTTACAAGGCATGCCCTTGCCTCAGGCTCTGTGCACCTTACAAAGTTTTTGCTATGCAGCTAAGTTAGCCAAACATGCATAGTGAATCAAATCTTAGCAGCACACTTTAGATACCTAACTAAAATAGGCTCAGTACATGGTTTTCAAAGGCTAATAACTTGATTAAATCAAAACCATTTTTTGACAAACACAAATGGCACTGCTCCTCAATGAGGGCTATTATTTCTTTTTTAGCTATAGTTATACTGGTTAATTCAATTTTTAGTCCCCAGCCAGTATAGCTGTGAAGTCCTCAAAAACTTTGCCAGAATTAATTTATAACAGGGAAAAGAATATATTTTTTCTACTATCCTATCACTTTAAAAAAGCGAACTTTGTTCTAACTTGCCAAAAAAATTCACCTTTTGGCAGAGACCAATTTCAGAACATATGAGCCTAAAAGGTATAGGTGTCAGAATGTTGAGCTACTGAATATGAGTTTAGAAAAGGAAAAGATATGATCATGCAACCTTGACTTCAGCAGCCGCTCCTACTGCCATTATAATTTAACCAAAGACATAGACATATACATAGAACTCTGACAGGTATGATCCTATCTACCCATTTATCATTCACAATAACTATAATAGAGCAAGTGAATGACAGAGGGCAAACAATGATTAAAATATACAATACACTATTTCTTGACCAAGAGAAAAAGATATGAATTAAAAATATATGTGTAATCCAATTGGTGTATAGACAAAATGTTAGTTAGGTGAGCTGAATACCAATAGTTTGTTTACTAATAAGAATTTTTTGCTTCATCGCAGCAAGAACTTAACAGGGACGCTTCCAATTAACTGTTGAATATAATTAGCATTATTACACACAAATACTAAAACAAATTATAAGAATCACAGTTTTAAAGTAAATATGTAGAACACATTCCTCCCCCCTCTTACTTAAATAACCAATGTTTATTTCATGGATACGTCCTCAGTCAACAAGGAGATGAAAAAAAAAAATCTGTAACTACTGTGCTTCAGAAAGAGAGTTCCTCCACTGCCAAGGAGCCAGCTTCTGCTTTTATCTACATAAGGGTGCAGAATTCCAAACAAGCTGCCTTAACAGGTGCACACTCATAAAACTTCTATTCCTTTGGAAATTTAAAGCTATGGACAACCTTACATTCTTTACTGAAATGTAAAGTATAAATTAAAAGAACACAAAAAATCCAAATCATTTTTAAAGTGTGCTCCCATTATATTCCACCTGGAAATAAAGAACCCAAGCCATTGCTGTTTTGCTGTGACATGCCAAAAGTTATCAACTGTTACAAAGAACCAATACAACACACATAATAAATTAATCTCTAGTACATTCCAATGAAACTGTTTGCTAGCACTTTCATACTCACTTAATGGGCTGTGTTTGAAACTTAAACTACAAATTCTCTGATTTAGTAGTCACAAATTTTATTATTTCCTGTTCAGCCTGAAACAGTGGAGCATTTGGTATTTTTAACCATGTATTTTCCATTAGGCAGAGACATATCTAGAATATGTTCAATGATGTCACAATTAATACAAAAAGCAACCTTTTGAGCTTGGAGACCAAAACAAAATGTTATGCAATCGTTTATTGGTGCATTTTTCACTTTACGATTTGCATTCAGTACATATATACGGTAGTGTCAGGAAAGCAAAGGAACATAGCTGGTGGAGCTGATCCTGAACTACGCTATGTGTTCTCAACTCTCACTGATTGCAGTGGGAAACAAGAGCAGAAAGGAACCTGCAGAATCGGGTCCAATATTAGAAAACCAACATGATTTGAATGTTAAATTTCACTATCATATTTACATTTTTGATCTGTGAACAAAAGATGACAAAAACAACAATACCACCTTTGCATGAAATTATAAAAACATCCCACTTCTTCTAGAGGAATAATAAAAATACCATTACGTCTTGTCAGAGCTGGAGATACAATCATGATAATGAAAGGATTATAGTGATATTTTCCAATTACATTGTACTGTTTCCCTAAGTTTCCAAAGTTTCCTACTTTTAAAAATGTAAATTCAACTCCACCTCACCCAGAAATCACATCCTGTGGATCAATATTGACTCCCACATGGGTCACGAGTGGGGCTGGGACCTTCCGATCTACTGCACAGGCCTCTGTCACTTGACTTCATGAACTAAATGGTAGCAGTCATAGGCTGTTATCCACCATGTGGATCAGCCACTAAAAGGAGATGAGACACATTTTTGCACCCTATCCTATTTTCTTCCTGCTCTTGCCCCTCTACCAGCCTGTCACATTCATCCTCTACTCCTGTTCCATTCTCCTCTCCCACCCGCCAGAAAACTTCTCCTCATTCACCCTCTGCTCCTGTCACTTCCCCTGAACCAAACCTTTTGACTGTTCACATGTCTGCATTTCAATCAGGTTACTTCTTTCTTCTTTTCCAAGCTGCTTGGGCACTAGTATAGAGAGCACTGAGAGCACAGGAAAGACAGCATCCCTGCTCTCATTTCTCAGGCACTACACCACATCATCCTCTGGAAGTGAAGATTAGCAACTGCAGGAAAAAAGGTGATCAGCCCAGGCTTGGGTATGCTCAGTCACTCTCTCAGTGTGGTACACAGTCAGTGAAGATGGAATGTTCAGATAATTTTGCTGCCAGCCACTAACACACATCTACTGAACATGTGCAAATAAGTACTTTGATTGGGTTATAATTTGGCCAAATTTAAGAAGACTTCCACATAGAAAGCAAAAGGCACCTCTCTGACCCCAGAGCTATTCCCTTGCAAAAAGTTCCTACTCTAAAGCATAGAAGTGACAGTTTCTCAAAGAAACAATTTTAAGAATATTTTAATATTAGCATAACTTGTTTTTGCTGAAACTTTCCAAAAATATTCTGCCTGAGGATGGAAAACATAAGCCCAAATGGTTTTAAAAACTGGTAAAGTTATAAGCAACTGAAAACAAGATCTTATAATGGAAAGTATTAGTCAACCTTAACTTAGGCGTTGTCCCCAGCTCTGCCTCTCAGTATAAAACACACATATTACAAATCCTCTCACTGACCCTAATTATTATTAGTGATATAGCATGAGTGACACAGTCATGTATAGCTAATCAAATTATGTAATCTTTAGAATAATACTCACGCTTTTTCTCCATCAGTATTTTGTTCACCAAAAGGGGCTGAAGACAACCATTTGTTCACATTGTAAAATCATGAAGCAAAGCTAACACCATAATGTCTTCTGCCTCTTCAACCATGCCAGTATTATACTCTCAGTGGGTGAAATACATACTTGACTGGGAGGGCCAGTGCAAGGCTCGATAAACCAGCTCAACATTGTAGCTTCTACACTACAGACATGCCACAGAAGAAGTCTCTGCACTGGCGATTTGGGAGGCAGCAATGGAAGTGGGTCAGGACAAGCTAGGAGGTAGCCAAGGGATCTGTGTTTACATAGACACAGAAACACTAATATGTGGAGCAGACAACAGAGAGAGCTGCAGCTGCTGTTAAAATGTACTGCGTGGAGCAGCACCCTGAAAAAGCTGGGATAGAGTTTGGGAAGTTTGGTTGATTTGCCTTCCCCAAGTCCCCAGCACTTCATCGATATGTAGTCTAATTATTTTGACTTTATACAGATTGACTTTCACTTAATATATCTTTCAGAGAGGGCAGTGAGTATCTTAAAAATATCTCAAAATACAAGTCATGTACAACACTTTTACACCCAAATTCTGATAGCTGAACAAGAACAAAAAAGTATGTGTGTTTTTGGTACATTAAAAGTGTTAGCATAGGATAGTCTTCAACAGTGATATTTAAATTTATTAAGACACTGGGCAGCCTCTCACTGATCTCGGAGTTGGGTTTATTTTGTTCTGGTAGTTGATATTTCAACTTCATCCATATCCTCAACTATACTGATCCCTGGGAAGCAATATTTCCTGTCATTATAACCTTGGTTTTGTGCATTACTTTGTGGGAGAAAATGGAGAGTAGCTCTTCCCGCAAGATTAAGTAACCAACTCTTCATTCCAGAAAAGGAAACCATAGTCTATGAGCCTTAAATAATCTTATTTTGGCATGGTAGTCACCCAATATCTTTGCTTCTGCCATCTCAACAGATGCTTAACTAGCCTGTCATTTTTTCCCCATGATTGGACTGTTAAACATTTATTAAAAAACTATACCCAGGAGAAGAGAAACTCATATCATTATCATTAGTGTTTTTACAAACAGAACTTCTTCACTTTCTACCCTGAATAACTATTTCCCTATTTTCCAGTTGGTGTCTGCTGCATGCTGCAATGTTGACCAATTTTAATTATGCAGTGATGTAGATCGAACGCTTATTGTGTCTCGGGTCCTAGTAGGTACTACTATTAGAATGGTTTATTTTATTTCCAATACTGATTCACAAACATATTTTTAACAAAATTTTAATTAGAAGATTTAAATTAAACTATTTTTAATGAAAAAGATGTCAATTAATTCATCCCTGTCTTTCAGGATGTTTATCCATTTTGTGGAACTTTTTATTTTTACTATTACCCTTATTATTATTATAGATGGGGCTGCTAGCACCGTCTATTCAAGTTGAAGACATATCCTATTATTATGGCCCTATCAAATTCACGGCCATGAAAAATGCATCACGGACCCTGAAATCTGGTGTCCCACCCCGAAATCTGGTCTTTTGTGTGCTTTTACACTATACTATATAGATTTCACAGGGGAGACTAGCATTTCTCAAATTGGGGGACCTGACCCCAAAGGGATTTGCAGGGGGTTTGCAAGGTTATTTTAGGGGGGTTGCAGGATTGCCACCCTTACTTCTGTGCTGTCTTCAGAGCTGGGAGGCCAGAAAGTGGTGTCTGTTGGCCAGGTGCCCAGCTCTAAAGGCAGCGCCCTGCCAGCAGCAGCACAGAAGTAAGGGCGGCAATACCATAACATGCCATCCTTACTTCTGTGCTGCTGCTGGCGGCGGTTCTGCCTTCAGAGCTGGGCTCGCAGCCAAGAGCCGCTGCTCTCCAGCTGCCCAGCTCTGAAGGCAGTGCCATCACCAGCAGTAACGTAGAAGTAAGGGTAGCAGTACTGCAACCCCTCCTACAATAGCCTTGCAACCCCCCCCCCCCAACTCCTTTTTGGGTCAGGACCCCTATAATTACAACACCATGAAATTTCAGATTTAAATAGCTGAAATAATTAAAGTTACAATTTTAAAAATCCTATGACTGAAATTGACCAAAAATGGACCATGAATTGGGTAGGGCCCTACCTATTATATTAGGTCATGTTCAGTTGCTTATAACTTTGCCAAACTTTAACCTTTTGTGCTGAAATTTTCCGTGCTGTCTCTTCTATGCTGTCAATGACCTCTCTGCTGGATCTAAACGGAGTAGAGAAGGAAGCTGTCCGATTTGAATGCAGAGGGGCCAAGAGCTGGACTTGCTGTGGGTGCTGTCAGGGGAAGAAGAATGGGATAAGGAGCTTGAGGGCAAGGGAGTGGAAATGGGGTTGTAAAATGGTGGTGGGAGAGAGGGAAACTGGGATTAGGAGTTGGGGAGGAAGGGAGACTGGGACGAAGATGGGGAGGTGGGGCAGAGACCAGGACTAAGAGTTCTGAGGACTAGGACGGTTTTAAGAAGAAGACTCGGATGGGGAGACTGTAACTGTTTGGGCAAGGAGACTGGGAATTGGGGCAGGACTGGGAGCAGGAACTGCGGGCAGGGGTATGAGATTTGTTGGGGAAAGAGACTGGCACTGGGATGAGAAAATTGAGAATTAGAGACTGGAACAGGTTAAGTGAGATGAATGGGACCGGGATGAGAAGTCGGGGTAGAAAAGAGACAGCACTGGAATAAGGACGGTCTAAAAGAAAAGGCATAACAGGTGGATAAGACAAATGTGGAAGGAATGGGGAAGCTGCAAAAAATAACAACAAAACCATTTGGTGGTGGTGGTGGGGAGGTAGGAGTGCTGTTACTTAGAAGTTTTATACACTGGGCTAATTTCCATAGCTAACATCTTTTCCAGGGTACAGGCTAATTTCCAGGGTACATCAGAGTTGAGCAAATAGTATTGTCAACTTCAGAGTTAAATTTAAATTATGTATAAAGCAGAAATTCAAGGCAACTCCATCCTATCAGCACTTGAAGGGCCCTGGAAATATTTTAATTATATTTTAAAGTTCAGCACAATCAACACTAACTTATCAATAGGATGAAAGATGAATATCACGACTCAACTAAAGGCTATGAATTTGACTTTTATTTAAATGTTCCGAGGAGGGGATCAGGGGAAGTCATAGGTTAAAAGTCATAAGAGTAAAATGCGTATTTTTTTCCTGCTTTCAACTCTTTGATCTTATGTGCCATATGTTTAAGTTCTGTACTGGCATTTTACCTGATCATAACATTGCTGTGAGTGCCGAGTTAACTGTTGTGATATTTTTAGAAATATAGCCTTAGACTGACAAATGACTTGCTAGTATGAAACAAGAAAAGATATTTCTAATTCACAGTGTACAGCACCAAATTTAGGTCCAAGTCCACATAAACCAAGTTTGATAGAATGGACAGTATCTAAAAGATGGTACTTTATACTCATCAAAATTATTTTAATCTAAAAAATTATAACTCTTTTGATATTAGCACCAAAAATGAGTTGCCATTTATCTGACTTGCAAGAGAAATAGAACAAGCAACCCTCTAGGAGAAGAAATCAGTTTACATGCACATAGACTTCAGTCTAAGCAAATTGTATGAAAAAAAAAATGTTTTTCAAACATTAACATGACACTTACAGGGGTCCAAAGGTGCTTTTAACTGCTGTGGATTGCGGGAAGAGGGAAGGAAGCAAATAAGATACATATTTGGACAGAGATGCTGTAATAAAAGACGTTATAAACAGAATGGCTGAAAAAGAGACAGGAACAAACTTCCTCCTAAATGCTGAACCTGAGAACACATTGCTGATCCTATGCCAATATAGAAGATGACGTCCTAGTAATTCAGGTTGCTCACACCTAAACTTCCAAGTAATTTAAGAGTATAACTGAAAGGCTTCCAAGCAGGTATTGTTGTTATTATCATCATCATCATCATCATTTGTATTACTGAAGTGCCAAGGAGCCCTAGTCAGAGACCAGGACAGCATTGTGCTAGGTGCTGTACAAATTTTATCTCAGCACTGTGCCAGCTGACCACAGCTGGGGCCCAAAGAACACAATGTCTCTGGGTGGTGTTGGGTAACTAATTAATTATCAGTAGCACTGTTATTTGTATCCTGGGAGCACCTACAATCCCAATCAGGGTTGGGGCCCACTAGTGGTAGCCACTGTACAAACACTTAACAGTGGAGAGTCCCATGCCCTTAAGAGCTTACATTCTGAAGACTAGACAAACAGATACAAAAATCGACTTGCCAAAAGTATAGTACGATTTCTTTCCAGTTTCCCCTTCTCATAACTCCCTTCCCTTGATCAGCTTCACCTTGCTCTGCCCTCCCCACCCACAAAAGAAAACAAGCAGCCTCATTCTGGAAGACACTAAACTAAAGCCAACCAAACCAAACCAAACACACTCTGCCAAAAGAATGCAGTACAATCAACCCCAAAACATTAAAAAAGCATGAGGCAGACCCCCAGAAATCTTGAGACTGGCTTAAAGATCGTAAGATTTTTTTTAAAAAATAACATATTTGGGGTTATTTTAATTTGTGTTCTGGTTGCTCTCTTTAGGGTGCACTCGGGTCACATCTCTATAATATGAAGGCCTCAACCACACTGTTTTCCCCAACCATGAAGGCTATAACTTTTAAAATAAAATGAAAGCTGAGATTTTAATGTGACCATTTGTCTCCAGGAGACAAGACCAAATATCAACAGATTTATGATCAAATCATGAGAGTTGGCATCATTGAATGTGCAAAGCTATCTCTTGGCCGCTTCCCTCCCTGCAGAGGGGATGAATCCAGTGCTCGTACCTACATGGCCCAAGAAAAAGATTTCTTTATGAAAAATAAACAAGAAAATCAATCCACAAAGTACCCTTGGCTAGAACTGGGTTTCAATTTTGTGTTTAGTATACATTCATTTTGAACAGTTACAAAACTGGTTATGAAAGACTGATTTACTAAATAAAAGTTGGGAGATAATTTACTGTATTTAAAATGTGAACATTAGCTATGTCTAAAGCCCTGAGCCCCTCATCCCTGGCCCCACCCAAGAGCCTGCAACCCCATCCGGAGTCCTCAACCCCCTGCACCCCAACCCTCTGCCCCAGCCTTGAGCCCCCTCCCACAATCTAAACCCTTCGGATCCACCCCTGCCACATGAATTTTGTTATGTGCATCAATATGGAGGTGATGCGTGACACATCACCTCTATACTGGTGCACATAACAAAATTCATCCACACATGGGTGGGGAAAATTAGAGAGAACACTGGTAGAGAGGCCCTCCAAGCTGCCTAGCATGGCTGTGTGGGAAGCATCCAATCAGGGCCCAGCAGTGTTCCCAAACTTGTTCCGCCGCTTGTTTAGGGAAAGCCCCTGGCGGGCCGGGCCAGTTTGTTTACCTGCCGCGTCCGCAGCTTTGGCCAATTGCGGCTCCCAGTGGCCGCGGTTCGCTGCTCCAGGCCAACGGGAGCTGTTGGAAATGGCGCGGGCTGAAGGACATACTGGCCGCTGCTTCCAACAGCTCCCAATGGCCTGGAGCAGCGAACCGCGGCCACTGGGAGCCGCGATCGGCCGAACCTGCGGACGCAGCAGGCAAACAAACTGGCCCGGCCCGGCCAACCAGGGGCCTTCCCTAAACAAGTGGTGGAACAAGTTTGGGAACCACTGCAGTATAAGAAGAGCTGCAGAGCCAGAGTGAGGGCGGTTCCTCGCTAGAGCTGGAGGAGAGTGGATAGTGCTCCAGGCTGGCTGCTGAAACTCCACGAGGATAAGACCATGAAGTAAGTGTGAAGAATGTGTGGGAGCCACAGGGAAGTGGCCCAGGGAATTAGAGCAGCAACACAGTTCATTTAAAAAGACATTGCGGATGGCTGCTATCTATAGGGTTCCTGGGCTGGGACTGGGAGTAGAGAGCGGCCCCGGATCTGCCCCCCCACCAGCCACTGGGACAGTGGCTGGGACTTTGAGACACCCCAGAAGGGGGACTGAACTGTAGTGTCCCAGCTGAAGAGCTCGGGCCATAAAGGCCCTGAACGGGCGGGAAGACATTGCTTCCAGGGAAGGAGTCCTGGGGCACTGCTCTATTCTGGAGCGGGGACAAACTGAAAGAGACATTACAGCGGGCACTGAGAGGCCCCTGTTGGACTTTTACCCTGCAAGGGGTTTGTGTTGCTTTTATCTCACAGATAGACTGTGTATGACTTGGCCGGAGGGCTGAGACAGCGAAGACCCACCAGAAACAGGTAGAGAGAGTGCAGGCACACGCACTTGGCCAGGGGGGCGCTTGTGAGAGGTGAGTGCAACTCCATTACAGGCTGGAATAAACAAAACTCTAAAAATTATTTATTAACTAAAATAAAATTGAGACTTGTACATGATTTATATCACATATATAGGGCCCTACCAAATTCACAGTCATAGAAAAACATGTCATGGACCATGAAATCTGATCTTCTACTGTGAAATCTGTTCTTTTTGTGATTTTACCCTATACTATACAGATGTCACGTGGGAGACCAGCGTTTCTCAAAAGGGAGTTGCAGGGGGATCACAAGGTTATTTTAGGGGGGTTGCGGTATTGCCACCTTTACTTCTGCACTGCCTTCAGAGCTGGGGGGCCGGAGAGTGGTGGTTGTTTGCCAAGCACCCAGCTCTGAAGCCTGCGCCCAACCAGCAGCAGCACAAAAGTAAGGGTGGCAATACCATATCATGCCATCCTTACTTCTGAGCTGCTGCTGGTGCCTCTGCCTTCAGAGCTGGACTCCCGGCCTGCAGCCGTCGCTCTCCGGCTGCCCAGCTCTGAAGGCCGCACCACCACCACCAGCACAGAAGAAAGGGTAGCAGTACCGCACCCCCCACCTAACAATAAGCTTGCAACCCCACCCCACAACTCTTTTTGGGGTCAAGACCCCTACATTTGTAACGCCATGAAATTTCAGATTTAAATAACTGAAATAATGAAATTTATGATTTTTAAAATCCTATGATCGTGAAGTTGACCAAAATGGACTGTGAATTTGGTAGGGCTCTACACATATACATTTACTTTTATAGCTGTTATTGTAGTAATGTTAAAATATTTAAATATGATGGCTCCATGAATTTCAGAAGCTCCTTAGGTAAGCTACAGACACCCTAGAAATAAGATACTAGATGCAGATGCAATTAAAAAATTGGCAGAGGGCTGCAACTTCAATAAGCTGATAGTAAAGAAAGTAAACTGATTAAATCACCCCTCTCCTGAAACTCCACAGGGAACACTTGAAGTTTGAATAATCTCAGAGCTAAGCATTGTAAGGGAAAACTGTGTTGAGTAGCAGAGACAGGCACTTGAGCTATTCAGAAGTGATAGGGCCTGAAAAAATGGAAATAGAGAGCTTCCCACACCCTCCTTGCAGCAACTAAGGCCTGGTCTACACTACAGGTTTAGGTCGACTTTAGCCGCGTTAAATCGAATTAAGCCTGGACACGTTCACACGACGAAGCCCTTTCTTTCGACCTAAAGGGCCCTTTAAACCGGTTTCTTAACACCACCTCCGACGAGGGGATTAGTGATAAAATCGGCCTTAGGGTGTCGGAATTGGGTTAGTGTGGCCGGAATTCGACGTTATTGGCCTCCGGGAGCTATCCCACAGTGCTTCATTGTGACCGCTCTGGACAGCACTCTCAACTCAGATGCACTGGCCAGGTAGACAGGAAAAGCCCCGCGAACGTTTGAATTTCATTTCCTGTTTGCTGAGCGTGGAGAGCACAGGTGACCACGCAGAGCTCATCAGCACAGGTAACCGTGATGGAGTCCCAGGATCGCAAAAGAGCTCCAGCATGGACAGAACGGGAGGTTCGGGATCTGCTCGCCATATGGGGAGATGAATCAGTACTGGCTGAACTCCGAAGCAGTAAAGGAAATGGCAAAATATTAGAGAAGGTCTCCAAGGCCATGAAGGACAGAGGCCATAACAGGGACACACAGCAGTGCCGCGTGAAAATTAAGGAGCTAAGGCAAGCCTACCACAAAGCCAGAGAGGCAAACGGAAGGTCTGGGGCTGAGCCGCAAACATGCCGCTACTACGCAGAGCTGCATGCCATTCTAGGGGGTGCAGCCACCACTACCCCAACCGTGTGCTATGACTCCATCACTGGAGAAACACACAGGGAAGCGGGTTCTGGGGACGAGGAAGATGAGCATGAAGATAATGTAAATAGCTCACAGCAGCAAGGAAGCGGAGAAACCAGTTTCCCCAACAGCCAGGATATGTTTATCACCCTGGACCTGGAACCAGTAACCCCCGAACTCACCCTAGACCCTGAGGGCACACAGGGGACCTCTGGTGAGTGTACCTTTGTTAATATTACACATGATTTAAAAGCAAGCGTGTTTAATGATTAATGATTAATTTGCCCTGGCAATCGCGGCCAGTACAGCTACTGGAAAAGTCTGTTAACGTGTATGGGGATGGAGTGGAAATCCTCCAGGGACATCTCCAGAAAGCTCTCCTTCATGTACTCCCAAAGCCTTTGCAAAAGGTTTCTTGGGAGGGCTGCTTTATCCCGTCCACCATGGTAGGACACTTTACCACGCCAGGCCAGTAGCACATAGTCTGGAATCATTGCATAACAAAGCATGGCAGCGTATGGTCCCGGTGTTTGCTGGCATGCAGACAACATCCATTCCTTATCGCTCTTTGTTATCCTCAGGAGAGTGATATCATTCACGGTCACCTGGTTGAAATGGGGCAATTTTATTAAGGGGACATTCAGAGGTGCCCCTTCCTGGTCTGCTGAACAGAAATATTCCCCGCTGTTAGCCACGCGGTGAGGGGGAGGGGTGAAGTGATCATCCCAGAGAATTGGGTGTGTGTGGGGGGGGAATTAGTTGGGTTTGTGCTGCATGTTAACCGTGAAACCGCAGCCCCTCCTTTTACATTGCAAACCCATTTTAAATGGCCAACCCAACGGGGCCTTGGTATGGTTAATGATAGCAGTACTCTTTGAAACCATCCCCACATGTTAAGAAGGTTAAAAAAGCCAAAAGACTGTGTCTTACCATGGCTGCCTGCAAGCTGAAATCTGTGACCTGGCTCTGCGTGAGTGATCTCTCACACCAAGCAGGCAGGCCCTCAATATAAGAGGAAAAATGCGACCTTGTAACGAAAGCACATCTGCTGTGTTATGTGAACATCAAAATGTAACGTGAAAGAGTGTACCCATTGTTCTCTAAAATGTAAAATGTATCTTTTTTAAACACCTCTCCCCTTCTCCTCCACCAGCTGCAAATGTATCTCCTTCCCAGAGGCTAGTGAATATTCGAAAACGTAAGCGAAGGACACGTGATGAAATGTTTACTGAACTACAGACTGCCTCCCACGCTGACAGAGCACAGCAGAATGCGTGGAGGCAGTCAATGACTGATTATCGAAAAGCCCAATATGAGCGAGAGGAGAGGTGGCGGGCTGAATCGCGGGCTGAGGAGGAGAGGTGGCGGGCTGAATCGCGGGAGGAACAGAGGAAGTTGCGGGCTGAAGATGAGAGGTGGCGTCAGCTTGCACACAGAAAGCAAGAGTCCATGCTCCGGCTGCTGGAGCATCAAACTGATATGCTACAGCGTATGGTTGAGCTGCAGGAAAGGCAGCAGGAGCACAGACCGCCGCTACAGCCCCTGTGTAACCAACAGCCCTCCTCCCCAATGCTACAGCGTATGGTTGAGCTGCAGGAAAGGCAGCAGGAGCACAGACTGCCGCTACAGCCCCTGTGTAACCAACAGCCCTCCTCCCCAAGTCCCATTGCCTCCTCACCCAGACTCCCAAGAACACGGTGGGGGGGCCTCCGGCCACACAGTCACTCCAGCCCAGATGATTTCCCGAGCAATAAGTGTTAAAGTTTTAAAGTTTTAAACTGCAGTGTGTCCTTTTCCTTCCCTCCTCCCCCACCCATCCCGGGCTACCTTTGCAATTATCCCCCTAGTTGTGTGATGAATTAATAAAGAATGCATGAATGTGAAGTAACAATGACTTTATTGCCTCTGCAACTGGTGCTTGAAAGGGGGAGGGTAGGGGAGGGTGGGGTGGTTGGTTTACAGGGAAGTAGAGTTAACCGGGTGGGGGGGGGAGGGGCGGAGGGTTCATCAAGGAGAAACAAACAGACGTTTCACTCCGTAGCCTGGCCAGTCACAAAACTGGTTTTCAAAGCTTCTCTGATGCGCACAGCGCCATGCTCTGCTCCTCTAACCGCCCTGGTGTCTGGCTGCGCGTAATCAGCGGCCAGGCGATTTGCCTCAACCTCCCACCCCGCCATAAATGTCTCCCCCTTACTTTCACAGATATTGTGGAGCGCACAGCAAGTAGCAATAACAATGGGGATATTCTTTTCGCTGAGGTCTGAGCGAGTCAGTAAGCTGCGCCAGCGCGCTTTTAAACGCCCAAATGCACATTCCACCACCATTCGGCACTTGCTCAGCCTGTAGTTGAACAGGTCCTGACTCCTGTCCAGGCTGCCTGTGTACGGCTTCATGAGCCATGGCATTAAGGGATAGGCAGGGTCCCCAAGGATCACGATAGGCATTTCAACATCCCCAACGGTTATTTTCTGGTCCGGGAAGAAAGTCCCTTCCTCCAGCTTTCTAAACAGAGCAGACTGCCTGAAGACGCGAGCATCATGTACCCTTCCCGGCCAGCCCACGTTGATGTTGGTGAAACGTCCCTTGTGATCCACCAGGGCTTGCAGCAGCATTGAAAAGTACCCCTTGCGGTTTATGTACTCGGTGGCTTGGTGCTCCGGTGCCAAGATAGGGATATGGGTTCCGTCTATGGCCCCACCACAGTTTGGGAATCCCATTGCAGCAAAGCCATCCACTATGGCTTGCACGTTTCCCAGAGTCACTACCCTTGCTATCACCAGGTCTCTCATTGCCCTGGCAACTTGGATCACAGCAGCCCTCACAGTGGAGAAGCGAGTGGCGATAGCCCTGTGGAAGCTTGCAACGCCAGACAGCTACCGGTCAGTCGGGAATCAATTTGGAGTGGGCAAATCTACTGTGGGGGCTGCTCTCATCCTGGTATTCTGGCGCTTCAGGGCAGGGGAAAGCAAGTCACAAAGTTCCATGAAAGTGCCCTTACGCATGCGAAAGTTTCGCAGCCACTGGGAATCGTCCCACACCTGCAGCACGATGCGGTCCCACCAGTCTGTGCTTGTTTCCCGGGCCCAGAATCGGCGGTCCACGGCATGAACCTGCCCCAGTAACACCATGATTTCCACATTGCTGGGGCCTGTGCCTTGTGAGAGGTCTAGGTCCATGTCCATTTCCTCATCACTCTCGTCGCCGCGCTGCAATCGCCTCCTCCTCCTCCGCGCCTGGTCCTGGTTTTGCTTTGGCATGTCCTGGCTCTGCATATACTCCAGGACAATGCGCGTGGTGTTCATAGTGCTCATAATTGCCGCGGTGATCTGAGCGGGCTCCATGATCCCAGTGCTAGCTATGGCGTCTGGTCTGAAAAAAGGCGCGAAAGTAGTATCTGACGGACCAGGGGAGGGAGGGAGGGAGGGTCGAGTGACGACATGGCATACAGGTACAGGGAATTAAAATCAAGAAAGGTGGCTTTGCATCAGGGAGAAACACAAACAACTGTCACACAGAATGCCCCCCCCCAAAGACTGAACTCAAAAGCCTGGGTTTAGCAGGAGGAAGGGGGGGAAGCAAATGAATGCAGAATAAATCTATTTTTTACATCTTAAGACGACGGTGCAGCATGACTGATAGCCCTTGGCATTTTCTGGGTGCTTGGCAGCAAATACTGGGCGCTTGGCAGTTAGCCTTCAGGTCTATTGCACCATCTGATACCCAGTATGACAACGATGGATACCAGTCGTAATATACTATCTACTGCCCAAAAGGCAAGGGGTTGCTGCTGTGTAGCAATGTTGCCCCATCCTGCGCATAATACGTCTGATAACCATCATCATCAAGGCAAGGGGGCTGGTGCAATGCAGCCCCACGGCTGCCAGCACCATGTCTGCCAGCACCCAGATCGCCCTCGGCCTCTTCTGGGTGCTTAGCAGAAAACTGGGTGCTTTGCAGAAAATAGTACACTACGACTGATAACCATCATTGTCTGCCCAGGTGCCCATGATTGACAGCCACTGCTGTCCGATGAGGACGGTTACCAGTCGTAATAAACCATCTACTGCCAAAAGGCAAGGGGGCTGGTGCAATGCAGCCCCACGGCTGCCAGCCCCACGGCTGCCGGCACCCAGATCGCCAATGAAGGCTACCAGTCATGCTGCACCGTCTACCGCCAAAAGGCAGTTAGCTGCTGCTGCTGCTGTGTAGCAATGCAGTCCCACGTCTGCCGGCACCTAGATGACATATGGTGACGGTGAGCTGAGCTGAGCGGGCTCCATGCTTGCCGTGGTATGTTGTCTACACAGGTAACCCAGGTAAAAAGGCGCGAATCTATTGTCTGCCGTTGCTGTGACGGAGGGGGAGGGGCCTGACGACATGTACCCAGAACCCCCCGCGGCACTGTTTTGCATCATCCGGGCATTGGGATCTCAACCCAGAATTCCAATGGGCGGCGGAGACTGCGGGAACTGTGGGATAGCTACCCATAGTGCAATGCGCCGGAAGTCGACGGTAGCCTCGGTACTGTGGACGCGGTCCGCCGACTAGAGCACTTAGAGCATTTTATGTGGGGACACACACAATCGGCTGTATACAACCGATTTCTATAAAACCGGCTTCTATAAATTCGACCTAATTTCGTAGTGTAGACATACCCTAAGAGAATGGGGAAAAGGAGTATAACAGAAACACTTTCTTTACAACATCCCAAAAGCAGAGAGTAGAGGATCAGCCTTTCAAAAGTAAGGAACTCATGCTCTTCTTAATTGTACCTGGGAACCATCCAGCCTACTTTTAGAGTTTCAGCAGAGCTCTCAGGAGTAAAGGATTACTAGATTACCCCTGAATGCCCAAGGCAAACATGCCAGCAGAAATATTTCTCCATGGATCTTACCATGATTGCTGGGCAGTTCTAAATGGAAGAGACAATTGTGCCCCCTTGGGCTTGGGTTGTTTGTTTCTAACACACCTTCATTAGAGCCCGGTGCAGCTACTGACTCCCCAGATTCCCAAAAGAGATTCTTAAACCTTCACTTGCACCAAGGAAAGGCAAAGATTATTCATCTAATTTACTCCAACAACCACATCCTGCTTCAGGCCCCCCTGGAGACAAAAGGCATAACCAGGATTACAGTTTACTTCTGGGGGAATTCTGCACCACTGCGTGCACATATTTCATATGCCGTGCATATTTTTATTTATTTATTTTGCAGAAAATTGCATCTGCTGAAAAGTTGCTGCGGTTCTGCCTTTTGCCAAACAGAGGGCACTGTGGTAGTAGAACACAGTCACTCCTGGCCAGCTCCAGCCAGAATAGGGAAGAGAAAGAGCCTGCCTCCTTCACAGGGATATGAGGGGAGGGAGGTGCAGGGACACATGGACAGAGGGGGAAGGGGGTTGGCTGAGTGGAG
This sequence comes from Terrapene triunguis, assembly GCF_002925995.2. Lineage (NCBI taxonomy): Eukaryota > Metazoa > Chordata > Testudines > Emydidae > Terrapene > Terrapene triunguis. The sequence goes on from NW_020664444.1 coordinate 28,095,354, forward strand.
ACACAGAGACACCTGGGGATGGTGGTGCAGGGCCACATGGACATAAGGGGAGGGGACTGGCTGAGGGGGTGCAGGGACACATGGGGATGGGGGAAGGGTGTAGAGCCACATGGGGCAGGAGATGACTGAGTGGTGGCACAGAGACACATGGGGGAGGGGATGCACGGACACATGGAGACAGGGGGAGGGGGAGCAGGGCCAATGGGGATGGGGTTCAATGTCACATGGGGATGCAGGGACACATGGGACAGTAGCAGATGTGCCTGACTGAATGGGAGAGGCTAGGGCTCAGCCAGGGTCTGCATGGGAGGCATTCCCTAACAATCTCTCTCTGCACCCCTGAAAAAAACCCGTTCCATACTTTTCCAACCCATGTCCAACAACCCTTCAAGTTCATACCCAGACTCTTTCCCAGCAATTACTTCCCTCTTCCTCAGCTCCTCCATTACCCCGACTCCCCTAAGCCTTTGCACTGCTTCTGAGGGGTGTGGGAAATAGAGTTCTGTGTTGCAGTTTAAATGAATTATTACTCAGAGTTCTGTATTAATATGCCTAGTAAGGAATCTTTTTTGTTAAAAAAAAAAAACATTTCCTGAATCTTTTCTGTTGTCTGTATGGTTACAGACATACTTGCTGACAGGTGTTTTGAAATAAACTACCAAAATAATTGAAACTGGTGTGGTTATAATGAGTTATTTTGACAAAATATGCAGAATTTTAAAATGTGTGCAGAATTTTAATTTTTTTGGTGCAGAATTTCCCCAGGAATAACAGTTGTATTACACAGTTTGTGCATATATGCAATTCATTTGATAGGGGAGTTAACCTAGAAATGGTCCTGTAATTAAAATTACACTCTGTGCTGAAATCACCAACATGACAGAGTTCAGGCAATAAAAAGCAACAGAGGGTCCTGTGGCACCTTTAAGACTAACAGAAGTATTGGGAGCATAAGCTTTCGTGGGTAAGAACCTCTTGCATCTGAAGAAGTGAGGTTCTT
>NW_020664444.1:28096453-28122836 GCF_002925995.2 Terrapene triunguis
GAGCATAAGCTTTCGTGGGTAAGAACCTCTTGCATCTGAAGAAGTGAGGTTCTTCCCCTCGAAAGCTTATGCTCCCAATACTTCTGTTAGTCTTAAAGGTGCCACAGGACCCTCTGTTGCTTTTTACAGATTCAGACTAACACGGCTACCCCTCTGATATTTCAGGCAATAACTACATTTTGCCATCTTTCTCAGAAACACATCACTTTGGGCTCTGTATTTCAAGGAGAAGCAATTAAGAAATTTGCAGCATAAGCACTGTCAGCTTGGACCACCACATTAGCAGACACTGTACCTACTACTGCACCTCTAAGCTTTTCAGAATTTGTTTGGCTCATCTTTACAACTACTAGTATACAAATAAACCACTGTACTGTAATGCATCAGCAATGAGGATGTGCCATTTAGGAGTGATTCCATTTATTAAATGACTCTACCATCCCTTCAGCTTTTATTCAATCAAATATCAAAATATGCTCTAGACACTGGAGTGTTTAAAGATATTTCTGACTATTGTAAGCCCTATGCTATTAATACTTAGAATAAGCACTTTTCTGGTTGCAAAAGCTATTGAATCAAATCTCCACCCTAACTTGTTTCCTTCTGTACATTAATATTTTACTATGAATCCAATAGCTGTCCTATATTTTTCTTATTGAAAATGTAGAACCGCTATTATTTTGCCCCAAATGGCAGCTTCCTAAAATTAATGGCACTTTAAGCCATAGACATTAATGCTTCATTAATACAAAACACAATTTGTGCTCTAATGGCCATAAATATTTAAATTCAGAACTTCATACTCCCAGAGGAGAACAGGCAATCAGATGGAAGTGACAACACCATGCATTCTTAGATCATGATAATGGAGAAATCACAAAATCACTAGAAATACAGTGAAAGCATTATTAAAAAATGGGACATTTACCATCGTCACCAGTTATATTTACTGTAGTGTCTTATTCTGATAAACACAGTAGGTGCCCTGTACTGTGGCACAGTAAATGTGTACAAACACACTAGTGCCATATATCTCACTGGTGTCTCTTTTTCCATGTACAGCCATGAACTATTAAATAGGATTCTGGTCTAATTCCACCCTTCCACTTATGAACAAGGTTGAAGAAATTGATACTGAATTGGTATCCATGAAGATTTAGACAAATAGGTTTGTCTCAAACACCAATCCTATTATGATGGACTATTAATTATAACAATGCGAATAGGCATGAACAACACATTTCTGTGGGGAAAAATGTGCTCAGTCCTGCAGTAGCATAAAAAAAATTTACTTGTTTCTTATCACATCAGCATAAATGTATGTATAAAAGATACAGTCCAGAATTATATATAAAATATGTCCCAATAGAATTACTTCTCCTTCTTCCTTTCTTACCAGACAGCAACAGCAAAACCCCTTTGAAAAAAAAAAACTCATTTGGTAAATCATGCTGTGGGCTTGTCTATACATGGGGTTATTCAGGAATAACTATTCAGGAGTAGCTTTGAAAGTAGATTAATCTAAACAGCAGTAAGGCACTCCAGTTCACAAACAGGGTTGTTCAGTGATAGCTACTCTGCTTTAAATTCACACCATGCCATCATCTGAATTAACAGTCAAATGTATACAAGCCCTAGCCCCTCCCCGCCCCCTTAAAATGCTGCTGTATCAATTACCCAGCATTGAGAATCCACTGATTATGAAATATTGGCTAGACTAATTCTGCAACATATTCTGTTCACTATGGCTCAAATTTGTAAAGATATATAGGTATTGCTGAGCTCAGCTTTAAAATGCCTAATTGATTTAGGAGCCTAAACCTCATTATCAAAAGGGATTTAGGCATTAGAAGCCAAATTGACAGGATTTTGGCTCCTAAGGGTCTAAAGCTCTTTAAAAATGAGGCTTAGCTCCTAACTCAGGGTATGTCTACACTACGAAATTAGGTCAATTTTATAGAAGTCGATTTTTAGAAATCGATTTTTTACTGTCAATTGCGTATGTCCACACTAAGCGCTTTAAGTCAGCGGAGTGCGTCCTCACTACCATGTCTAGCATCGACTCATGGAGCGGTGCACTGTGGGTAGCTATCCCACAGTTCCCGCAGTCTCCGATGCTCATTGGAATACTGGGTTAAGCTCCCAATGCCTGATGGGGCAAAAACATTGTCACAGGTGGTTTTGGGTACATGTCGTCAGTCACTCCTCCCTCCGTGAAAGCAACAGCAGACAATAGTTTCGCACCTTTTTTCCTGGATTACCCATGCAGACGCCATACCACGGCAAGCATGGAGCCCACTCAGCTCACTGTCACCGCTGCTGTTGTGGGCAAGTCTACTGTGGGGGCTGCTGTGATCCAAGTAGCCAATGCAATCATTGACGTTCTGTTATCAAGGGTAGTGACTCTGGGAAATGTGCGGGCCTTTTTAGATTTTAGGTGCATCATATTCCTGTCCTTTGTCACTGGTGAAGAAGTCTTGCAGCCATACATTCCAGTCCGGTCAGCACTGTAACACCCCATAGCACTTGTGTGGTTGACACATGTAACAGCTCCAGGGCTCTTACTTTTTTGCCTTGGCTGAGGTACCTTGCCCTACCCGGACCTCCACGCATTCGACACAGAAACACCTGCAGCAGCTGGCTTCGCTACACAGCAGCAACCCCTTGCTTTTGCAGCTGACGGACTGCTAACCGTCCTCGTTGGACATGTAGCTTGGCTGGGGGTTCTGGGAACATCTTCCCTGCCCAGCTCCTAGCAACCTCCAGTGCATGGTGTATGGCTCCACCGCTTCCACTGCAACTCTGCTCTCCTGCAACTCTGCTCTCCTGCTTCCCAGCGACGACCTCGGGGGATCCGTTCTGGTCCTCCTGCGTGCTGCTGGCAGCAGATGGTGCAGTAGGACTGCTAACCATCCTCGTCCACTGCTTCCACTGCAACTCTGCTCTCCTGCTTGGGGGATCCGTTCATGAAGCCTGGACAGTAGTAAGGAGCAGTTCAATTATAGGCTGAGCATTTGCAAAATGGTGGTAGAATGTGCCTTTGGACGTTTAAAAGCTCGCTGGTGCTGTTGGTCAGACCTCCGCGCAACCAACATTCCCATTGTTATTACAGCTTGCTATGTACTCCATAATATCTGTGAGAATAAGGAGGAGACATTTATGGCAGGGTGGGAGGTAGAGGCAAATCGCCTGGCATCAGATTTTGAGCCGCCAGACACCAGGGCGATTAGAAGAGCACAGCAAGGTGCGCTGCACATCAGAGAGGCTTTGAAAACCAGTTTCATGACTGGCCAGGCTTCGGTGTGACAGTTGTGTGTGTTTCTCCTTGATGCAAACCCGCCCCCTTTGTTGATTTTAATTCCCTGTAAGCCAACCACCCTCCCCCCTTCGAAATAAAGTAACTATTGTTTTGAAACCATGCATTCTTTCTTTATTAATAAAAAAAAATGAGATAACGGACAAGGTAGCCTAGGTGGGGTGGGGGAGGAGGGAAGGACAAGGCCACATTGCTTATTGTAGCCACACTAAAAATCAAACTGTTTGAATGACAGCCTTCTGTTGCTTGGGCCATCCTCTGGAGTGCAGTGCCTGGGTGCTCGGAGCCTCCCACTCTCCCCCCACTCCGCCACGTTCTTGGGCGTCTGGGTGAGGCGGCTATGGAACATGAGGAGGTGGTTATACAGTGGATGCAGCGGGAGTCTGTGCTCTCGTTGGCTTTCCTGCAGCTCCAACAGATGCTTCATCATTTCCGTTTGCTCCCCCAACAGATACTTCATTATGTCCATTTGCTCCCACATTAGCCTCAGCATCGCGTCCTGCCTCCGCTCTTCGCACTCATTAATTCTTTCCTGGCCTCTGCCACTGAATGCCTCCATGCATTAAGCTGTGCCCTATCAGTGCGGGAGGACTGCATGAGCTCAGAAAACATCTCATTGCGAGTTTGTTTTTTTTGCCTTCTAATCTGCGATAACCTCAGGGACGGAGATGATAGGGGGAGCGTAGAAACATTCTACGCTCTATGATTCTGGGGGGACTGCATGGTCACCTGTGCTGCTGAGTGCTGCTGAGTTTGGACACTGACCAAACAGGAAATTAAATTCAAAAGTTCCTGGGGCTTTTCCTGTGTACCTGGCTAGTGCATCGGAGTTCAAAGTGCTGTCCAGAGCGGTCCCAATGGAGCACTCTGGGATAGCTCCCGGAGGCCAATACCGTCGATTTGCGTCTGCACAACCCCAAATTCGACCCAGCAAAGTCGATTTTAGTGCTACTCTCCTTGTCAGAGAGGAGTACAGAAGTGGATTTTAAGAGCCCTTTAGGTCGACGGAATGGGGTTGTTTGTTTGGATGCAGTCATTTTAAATCGACCTAACGCAGCTAAATTCCATCTAACCCCCTACTGTAGATCAGGCCTCAGGTGCTGCAGTTCTGAGCTCAGCCACACTTTTACACTTCACAAATTTGGGCTTATGTCTCTTCCTCAATAGTGCCCCAAACTTGTATGCACTTTACACTTACTATTGTTTGCACAAATACATATTAGTTTTATTTTTCTATTCTACAAATAGTTTTAAACACTCAGGACTACCGAGAAATATATAACAGTACAGCAGAACACTGAGGGCTTCCATCCACAATGTCACCAACAGACTTCTTTCACATATACTAAATTCAAGTTTACAAAAGACAAACCAACTCCCATTCCACAAATACCCCAGAGCTTTTAATAATATTAGAGAATGGCTAATAAGCAAGTCAAAGAAATGTGAATACAACGCTTATTAAAGCAAAAAAGTTTAAAATATTTTAAAATACCCATTCTAAAGAATGGGTAGCAATGTACTTTTCCTTTTAAACTAAAAGTAAATAATGTGATTAAAATAAGGAGAATCCTTAAGATGTGTCTGGAAACACTGTGTCTGAAAACAGGGTTTGCTTATGCACAAAGCACTCCTAATTGTCGTTAGAATCCTGAAAAAAATAAACAAATTACTTTAAATTTGCCAAAAGTACTGGGAAGTGATACATGTTGGTAACATAGCCAAAATGACAAATCCAATCTCTCTAAATAGCTAAAACCCCCGTATCTGCATGTGGCATATGATGATACAATACCCTATAGGATGACAGCAGAACAAGGAAACAAAACATAAATAAAACTAAGAGACCTCTCTCAAACTACTCATGTCTTCAAGCAATTAACAGGTCACTGTTTGGTTAGTTAAGAAATGATCCATTTATAGTAACCCTAATCCACATTCTTTCAGCAGCAGCCAAAGACTTGCTAAAATGACAGAAAGCGATTCATATGTCGCCAACTTCATTAGCTCGTTCTCAATTTAGTACACCATGTCAGAGCAACAATCCTTTCACTAATCCCATCAAGAGGATTTTTTTTAACTTCCATCTCTCATAGACTCAGATAGAAGAATCAAATACTGAATAATACATTCAGTGAGTTACTTAATTAGCAGGGTGAAGGTGAAACTGAAACAGCTGAGTCAAATAATGAGATGTCAAGCATAGCAGCTTAGACCATCGAGGGATCTGAAAGCGTTCTTCTTGTCAGAAAAAAAAAACCCACAGGATTTTTCAAACAGATGACATTAAGGGGTTTAATTTTTCCATTTCAGTCCCTTTGAAATCGTCAGTTTGGGAAAAAAGGAAAAATGAACTGAAAAAAGTGGTTAACTGGAAATTACTATGTATGTAGTAAATGCCATTAAATAAGTTAGACTTGGGCCTGGTCTACACTAGGCTTTTATGTCGACTTTAGCGCCGTTATATCGAATTAACCCTGCACCCGTCCACACCAGGAAGCCATTTAGTTCGACAGAAAGCTCTCTTTAAATCGATTTCTGTAATCCTCCCCAACGAGAGGAGTAGCGCTAAATTCGACATGGCCATATCGAATTAGGCTAGGTGTGGATGGAAATCGACGGTAATAGCTCCGGGAGCTATCCCACAGTGCACCACTCTCTTGACGCTCTGGACAGCAGTCCGAGCTCGGATGCTCTGACCAGCCACACCCCCGGGAAAATTTGAATTCATTTTCATTTTCCTGTCAGGGCAGTTTGAATCTCAGTTCCTCTTTGGACATCGAGGGGAGCTCAGCAGCAGTGGCAACTATGCAGAGCTCTCCAGCAGAGATGGCCGTGCAATCTAATAGAAAGAGGGCCCCAGCATGGACTGATCGGGAAGTCTTGGATCTCATCGCAGTGTGGGGCGATGAGTCCGTGCTTTCAGAGCTGCGCTCCAAAAGAAGGAATGCTAAGATCTACGAGAAGATCTCCAAAGCCATGGCAGAGAGAGGCTACAGCCGGGATGCAACGCAGTGCCGCGTGAAAATCAAGGAGCTGAGACAAGGCTACCAAAAAACCAAAGAGGCTAACGGACGCTCCGGATCCCAGCCCCACACATCCCGTTTCTACGAGGCACTGCATTCCATCCTGGGAGCGGCCGCCACCACTACCCCACCCCTGACCGTGGACTCCGAGGATGGGATCATGTCGGACATGACAGCGGACGGGGAAGATGAAGAAGGAGATGAGGAGGACGAGGCAGTCGACAGCGCTGGCACCGCTGATTTCCCCGACAGCCAGGAGCTCTTCATCACCCTTACCGAGATCCCGTACCAACCGTCCCCATCCCTTACCCCGGACACAGAATCAGGGGAAGGATCAAGCAGTAAGTGCTGTAAACATGTAAACATTTATTTAAAACAGAACGGTAATATTTATACTATTAACAATGTATATTTATAAAAGTGCTGTAAACTAGTAAAAAAATAATCAGGTACAAAACAGGAATATTTACAAAGGTAACAAATGGGTTTTGCATGATTTCTCTGTCTTAGGCTCTTCTCAATTTAGTCCCAAGTATTTTAAAAAAATTTCACAATGTCCGTTACTACATGATTCCCAGGCCCAAGACGCTCCACTCCAAAGTCTCAGTGCACCTACGCGAAAATCCGGTCAATGTGGCCGGGGATCGACGAGAAATCCTCGTAGGAGAACTCCTCGTAGGTCTCGTGGAGGTAGAGCTCAAGCCTGTTGATCAGGTTCCGGGGTAGGGCGATCTTAGTGGGCCCTCCGTGGTAGCAGACATGTCCCCTCCATGCCACAATCAGGTACTCGGGGATCATGGCCCGACATAGCATGGCGGCATACGGCCCCGGTTTCTGCATGCTTTCCCGCAGCATGCGTTCTCTCTGGGTGTCCGGGATCCTCAGGAGGGTGATGTCGCTCATGACGCCCTGCTTTGAATTAGGGAGGGGACTGTTAGTATTGGGACTGCTTTACAGCCACGCGGTGGAGGGAGAGGGGCAGCATACAGGGATCTTTCCCTGGGACAGCCGCGAGGGGGTGGGACAGGGGCAGAGTTGATGCTGTCCTGATTGCTGGCAGCAGAGACTGGCATTGCTTTCAATGTGAAAGGAGGCCAGTGCTACTGCTGGAGTTTTAAGCAGCCATAAGTCTGCGGCTTACCATTATTGCCCGCTCCAGAAGTTCAGGTCTCCAGCCACAGTTCTCTGAACACTCCAAGACCTCCGCAAGTCCACAGGCACTGAAGGCGACGGCCGAAAATTCGACCTTGTCCTGAGTGCGCATGTGAGAGGTTCAGTGCATGGTCTTGTTCACAGAGAAAGACTAGGTTCTTTGTATACAATTTCATTTATCTGTCTCAGGAATTCACTCCCTTTTTAAAATTCACACAGACACATCTGCGACTGTCTCCCAACCCAGCCTGTCAGCACACTCCCAGAGGCTAGCGCAGATTAGGCGGAGGAAGAAGAAGACGCGTGAAGACATGTTCACAGAACTAATGGGCTGCTCCCGAGCCCAGGCAGCCCAGCAGACACAGTGGAGGGAGAACTTGTCACAAATGCACCGAGCAGTCATGGAACGGGAGGAGAGGTGGCGTCAGGAGGACCAACAGGCTACTGAAAAGCTGCTTGGACTAATGAGGGAGCAAACGGACACGCTCCGGCGCCTTGTGGATGTTCTGCAAGACCGGAGGCAGGAGGACAGAGCCCCGCTGCAGTCTATCTGTAACCGCCCTCACCCGCCACCAAGTCCCACACCACCCTCACCCAAAGTCCAAAGAAGGAGGGGCGGCAAGGGCCGTTAAAACTTTCAATCAACCCCTGCAGACTGCTCTAGCAGTAGAAGGCTGACATTCCCCAAAATTTCATAAGTCCTTTCCTACCCACCTCACACAAGCCCCCGTCCAAGTTTCACCCCCCACGTTTCATCTCTGGTTCGCAATAAAATGTTTGTTTCTGTTCATTACTGTTTCAGTCAGGTTCTTTTGAGGGAGAGTCTGTCTGGAGGGGGGGAAGGGGCTTGGTAATTGGACAGGACAGTCACCTTTAGCAGGGTACAGAGGCGGTGTCAGGTCCAGCATCAGGACACATACACAGTGCAGTCACTGGTTACCCTGGTCAGTCTGGGAGGTGTTTTTCATGTTTTGGGGGGGGGGTTGCTCTGTGACTTTGTGGCGGGGGAGGGCAGTTACAGATCTTATGCAGCGGTCCTTATCCTGGCTCACAGATCCACGCAGCAGGGGATCTGTAACCCTACCCCCCCTGCCAGAAAGTCACATAGCCGACACATACACACAGTCCCCCCCAGGAGTGCTGGCAGGCTCCATTGAAATAACCAGTCCACCAGTGCGGAGCCTGTCATTCCGGGAGTTTAGAAGTATCATTTGCATCAGAACACTAAACCCGCCCCCCGCCACAGTCTGCGTCCCCGGTTTAAAATATTCCCGCGAAAACAGCAATACAGACAACGGTGTTCATTAAAAAATCGAAATGATTTTATTTTTTGGGAAGGGGAAGGGGGTGAAGGTTGTATGTAACTGGAGAGGATAGTCAAAATGGACTGGGTAAAGAAACGGGGGCAGGTTCAGCTTTTCTGTCCACAAACTGAAAAGTCACTGGTTGCCCTGCTCACTCAGGAACCTAGCTTTCAAAGCCTCCCGGATGCACAGGGCGTCCCGCTGGGATCTTCTAATGGCCCGGCTGTCTGGCTGGACGTAATCAGCAGCCAGGCTATTTGCCTCTAGCTCCCACCCCGCCATAAAGGTCTCCCCCTTGCTCTCACACAGATTGTGGAGCACACAGCAAGCTGCAATAACGATGGGGATATTGGTTTCACTGAGATCACAGCGAGTGAGTAAGCTTCTCCATCTCCCTTTGAGACGGCCAAAAGCACACTCCACCACCATTCTGCACTTGCTCAGACGGTAGTTGAACAGTTCTTTTTCTGTGTCCAGGGCGCCAGTATAGGGCTTCATGAGCCAGGGCATTAGCGGGTAGGCTGGGTCCCCGAGGATGACTGTAGGCATCTCCACATCCCCAAGAGTTATTTTGTGGTCTGGGAAGTAAATACCTTCCTGCAGCCGTCTAAACAGACCAGAGTTCCTGAACACGCGAGCGTCATGAACCTTGCCCGGCCATCCGACGTAGATGTTTGTAAACCGTCCCCGATGGTCCACCAGTGCTTGCAGCACCATTGAAAAGTAGCCCTTTCTATTGATGTACTGGCTGGCCTGGTGGTCCGGTCCCAGGATAGGGATGTGAGTCCCATCGATAGCCCCACCGCAGTTTGGGAATCCCATCGCGGCAAAGCCATCTATGATGACCTGCGCGTTTCCCAGGGTCACTACCTTTGGGAGCAGTACCTTGACGATTGCCTTGGCTACTTGCATGACAACAACCCCCACGGTAGATTTGCCCACACCAAAGTGGTTCGCGACTGACCGGTAGCTGTCCGGCGTTGCAAGCTTCCAGAGGGCTATGGCCACTCGCTTCTCAACTGTGAGGGCTGCTCTCATCCTGGTATTCTGGCGCTTCAGGGCAGGGGACAGCAACTCACAAAGTTCGAGGAAAGTCCCCTTCCGCATGCGAAAGTTTCGCAGCCACTGGGATTCATCCCAGACCTGAAGCACTATACGGTCCCACCAGTCCGTGCTTGTTTCCCGGGCCCAGAATCGCCGTTCAACAAAATCCACATGCCCCATTGCCACCGTGATGTCCTGGGCGCTGGGGCTCGTGGTTTCTGACAGCTCTGTGCCACTCTCCGACTTCAGGCTCTCACGGCGGTGCCGTAGCCTCCTCGCCCGATTTCTCTGCATCTGCCTCAGGGAAAGGTGTATGATAAGCTGCGAGGTGTTGAGAACGGCCACAAGTGCAGCGATGGTCGCAGCGTGATCCATGATCGCAGTGCTGTGGCGTCCGCGCTGTCACTGACCAGAAAAGTGCGCGAACTGATTTCCCGCCGGCGCTTTCATGGAGGGAGGGAGGGCGTTAGTGACGGACGGATGACGACAAATTTTTTTTACCCAGAAGGCATTGGCGGCTCGACCCAGAATTCCGATGGGCAGCGGGGACTGCGGGAACTGTGGGATAGCTGCCCACAGTGCACCGCTTCCAATATCGACGCTCGCCCCGTTAGTGTGGACTCACAAAGTCGAATTACTGTCCTTAGTGTGTCCTTAGTGTGGACACACACGTTCGACTTTGCAATATCGATTCCACATATTCGATTTAAGTAAAATCGAATTACCCTCGTAGTGTAGACATACCCTTGGTTATTTACAAAGTTAAGGTCAGTTTAAAATAAAACAATAACATTTTAAATGGAAGTTAAATAGAAAGCCCAACGCTCAGAGAATGTAGCACTCTGCACCATAATTTAAGGAGAGAGTCTATTTTTCTATACAACATGTCAAATGGTTGATCAAAATTTTCATTGGTCTATTAATTAGGCTGAGTTAATTCCTTGAGTTGTCTTCCTTAGTTATAAAATAATCTGTTTATTCTCCCTTAACATTAGTTGCAGAGTCATGTAATCAGATATTTATCACAATCTGAACTAGTTAATTAATGCTTGCTTTATCTCTGTGTTTGGACAGTCAAAGGGCCAGCTTAATGCCTGCCCTGTATCCCTCGATGCAGATGTTGACAGTTGACACATCACATTTCTCCCTTTCCCACTCCAAAGGAATTCTCCCCATCTAAAGGGCTTCCCCGACACAGGAGCCCCCACAAGAGACCATGGCAAATGGAATCATGACATCATTGTACACAGGGCCGGCTCCAGGCACCAGCTTACCAAGCAGGTGCTTGGGGTGGCCACTTCGGAGAGGGGCGGCACGTCCAGCTGTTCGGCGGCAATTTGGCAGACGGTCCCTCACTCCTGCTCGGAGCGAAGGATCTCCCGCTGAATTGCCGCCGCAGATCGCGATCGCGGCTTTTTTGTTTGTTTGTTTGTTTGGCTGCTTGGAGTGGCCAAAACCCTGGAGCCAGCCCTGATTGTACAGGATACTCATCTCAAAGTGCAATTCAGCATCAGTTCTACATTTACAGCTGTAACAGTTCAGGGTAACTGCACCTTTATCCTCCCTCCATGGTCTCTTCAGCACACCCACTCTATGCTCCTGGTTCCTCAGCTGCCATCTCTCTTGGGTGAAGATACATGTATCTCTCTCTCTCGACCAGAGTTTTTTTCCAGGCTGCACAGTTCCCTGCCTACATATGATATTCCCAGCAAGCCAGACTGCCTAAATAGCCCAGCATACGCACTTTGCTTTCTCTTCAAAGGCTATAAACATTTGTAATTGTTAGCAGTCACAAGCTACCACACAGCTCTTTCTAAGCAAGCACATTTATTCTTAAGGTGAAAGCATTACGGAGAAAACATATAAAAACAATACAAATTCCTATATGCATGCCAAAAGCTTACCAGAGGTCACCCATCAGTCTTATGGTGCCCCAGTAGGCCAAAGTCCTTTCAATCTTTGCTGGAAGAATTGGGGACCCCCTTGGACAGAAGGTCCTGTCCGTTTCCTGGATCAGAAAGAAGGCCGAGTCAGTTAAAACTCAGGCTATTTATCCAAAAGTCCTTTCTTTGTCTGTTGGTCTCTGGAGAATCCAGTCTGAACCAATATATGTAAGCCTTTCTAGGTGATGCTACCTGTCTGGAGGTGTTACAACCTGAGTGAATTTGCCTAATCACCCCCCAGTGTCCTTAGTTCCTGGAGGGTTATGGTCACCCTCTCCCATGGAATTGCATACAGTCACTGGCCCATAATGATACATAAATGCATGCACTAAGATCTCCCAAAGATATTGCAGGAAATTGCCTTATCAGTAACAACAGCTTTTATTTCCAAAGCAATAAATGGGTGTTTTGGCTCCTTTTGGTAGTGTTCCCAACAGAGACTGGGGCACCATTGTACTAGGTGCTATACACACAGTAAGAGGAAGTCCCTGCCCTGAAAAGCTTACAATCTAGATCAAACCACAGAGGTGTGTTTGTGATATGGGAACTGGGAGTCCCCCAACTCGTTTCATATAGGGGCTGCTAAACATCTATTAGATGGGAACAACTTTTAACTCTTGCTGAGCTAGGCAGGATTCATAATAGTGACATACAGATGAAAGGCTCCATCACTCATTAGCAACAGCTCCAGACCCACCAGAGTATTAATGTTATAGCTTTCAGAATGAGGCTTCTTTCTGATCTTTTTGGAGCTTATACAGGCAGGGTCTCCCACTCTGGACAAATCGGCAAAATCTCCCATGTGCTGCTCTCAATCCCAAACACACACACAGTCTGCCACACACTGTTTTTAAAGAGACAGCTCCCGTTAACCCATATACAAACACTAAAATATATACAAAAATAAAACTGAACATCCAAATCCTCTTCCAAATACATTATTTGGCAATACAAAATCATTCTAACAGTTACTTCAGGGTTCTTGCACTAATAGAGTTGCCAACCCTCCAGGATTGCCCTGGAGTCTCCACGAATTAAAGATGAATATTTAATTAAAATTATGTCATGTGATGAAACCTCCAGGAATATGTCCAGCCAAAATTGCAACCCTATGCACTAACTTTTATACATATATTGAGATTTTCTTTGACTCCTACAGGGGCCAGTGGAAGGATCTGATTCCATAATCTCCACAATTTTTGACTACAGGAGTAACTGGGTGGGTGGGTGAGGAAACCATGCTGCTTTCTCTTTGTAGATTAGCCTATACAAGGGAATACGTTCACACCCAATAGATTCTTGAGTTCTATTCCTGGCTCTGAAAGCAGATCGTGATCTAATGATTTAAAAGTGTATTTCCAAATGCAACCGACCCCTTTTTTAGGTCACCTGCAGGGACTGAACCCACAATCTCTGGATGTAAAAAGCATGCACTGTCTATCATTTGAGCCAAAGAACCATATTTTTTATACATTAAAGCACCAATAGAGGCATAAACCTCTATAACAAAGATTTTCAAAAGTAACTACTGGTTTTGGATGGCTCCATTTTTAGTGCTTAACCTGTGATATCTTAAAGGGACTGAATTTTCAAAGAGTAGATGCTCAATTTTCTGACTATTGGGCTCTTCTGAGATGCCTCAAGTTTGGTACACAGAAATTGAGGTACTCAGGATAACTAGCCATTTTTGTTGTGCAGCTGCTAAAGGAAACATAGAGCCACACTGTTAGGTGTGAGTCACAGAAGCATCTAATTTAGCAAGTTCTTTCCAAAAGACTGTGCAAAGCAGATGAGACTTGGCTCTGTTATATTAGAGACCTGGATTTTATTCTCAGTTCTGTCTCAAGTTACATTGTGAAAGCACTCAGTTATTTTATCTGTGATATATATGAGTAATAGTTATTCCTCCAAGAGGCTGCTCTTGGCTCATACTATGAGATGGGAAGTATGCAGAAACATTAACAACACTCAATGGAAGAGCTAAAAATAGAATTCACAGTTTCCGTCTCCCAATGTGATGTATGCCTACATTCTATTATAAAATGGTTAATAGCCTCTTCAAGTTTCAGTACAATTGGCAAAAGGGAACTGAATATACATCCCTGAAGGTTACAACAATACCTTTTCTGTTCGACCAAGAAGTAGCTCACTTTACCTATGACTTCAAGAATACCAATCCTCTTTAACCCACCATAACAGCCTTTTGTTTAGGTCAAATAATTTCAAAAGGAGGAGAAAACAGTTACAAAATCTGATTAGGATAAATTTGATTGCTTATCTATTGGCCAGTTGGCCGCTCATAATGATTAGCCGTCTACAGAATTAATAAATGTAATACAAAAGTAGTTAAAACAGGGCGGGAAGCTTCCAAATTATATCAGTTGGAATTTGGAGGTTCAATTTGTCAGAGCCTGGTAGCCTTTTTTATTTTGCTTCCTCTTTTAAAGAGTCTTTGCTGCCTTTATGCTACCATATTTGTAATGACTTCTTTCTCAATTTACTTACATATACTACAGCACTCACACTTCAGGGAAATAGGCCTATGTGTTTAAGCTTCAAATGCTTTGCATTATCTAGCTAACTCCCTTTGGCTCTCCCTTTAAAATTATAACTGGAGTTCAGCATCTCCAGCTGTTGACATCTGCTCTACAAGTATCTATACAAGTGTTATAATTCAACTGAATATGCATTGCTGAAGACTGTAACAGTACCTTTAGTATAATATCAGTATTAATAGATGCCTCTGTTACTTTAATAAACAGACACCATCTGGGTTAATTTTGTATTTGCTTATTTCACTGTTTCCTTTTTCCTCCTTCCCCCCCCCCCCCTTAGGTATTGCAAAAACTGAAAATCAAATAAATTGTGTTTAACTGTGTAAAATGCAATAGTGCGATAGCTTGCTCACTTGTTTCTTCCATTACGATAATAATGGGAAATTTAATTTCTTAATTAAATTAATGGTGCAAACCTCTGTAAAAATACTACAGTGTCTGCAAAGGCAGGAAACATTATAATGATCTATTGAATAGAGTAAAGCTGTTCCATTACTATAGCTATTTGACTAACAGTAAATCACTTTTGATTAGACTCATAAATTACTGAACATGTGCCTCAACTAGTTGTCAGGAGTTATCAGATAAAGTAAACTTTACATGGAATCGGAACTAATTTCTATATAGTGCTACTGCAAAAAAGCCATACAACAATGGCAGACATATCATTAAATGGGCAAATGTAAAAACATAATTAAATTAACTGATAATCATCTTACTTCTTCTATCCAGACTCTAATTTAATGCCCTTGCAAAATGTAATGAGGTTCACTGGATTGAGAAATACTGAAATAACAGAAACAAGATTAAATTAATTGAAAGACATACTGATAAGGAAGCTTATTTCAAATTATGTGAAACACATATTTCTGGAAGCCATTAAAAAGAGAGTCAAATATCATGCACCTTGATGACAAATACCACATAGTAAGTTATTTTAACCAGCTGAGAAATTCACTGTACTTCACATAGCTGTAGGCTAATTGGTTAGTCTTCTCTCTCTCATTTATTTTATTATTTTATTTTATTTTAAGGCTTCAGGCAAATAAAAATGTGAAAAATGCTTTTGCACTGAGAAGTCAAAATCTGATTGGCAATCATAATGCTTCCTATTCCAAGCCATCAGTTCTCTGCATTTTCACATAGTAAACAGTCATATTAATGTATTTGTCCCTTGCAGCTTCTTGGCTGAAAAATTATGTTTGTTTTTCTAACAAAATACAACTTAAATGGCTGAATGAGGAAACAAAGTGTTAGAGTTCTAAAATGTAAAATAATTGAGTATTCCTTGTTTTGAGAAACTAGGACAGGAAATGTCTGTAGAGTATTAAACTAAACTTAATATAATTCAGATCCTTTATTTGAGAAGAAAAGAATTGCCTATTATCTGACTCTAGACTAAAAAAGTCAAATGCATTGGGATCTGTGACATCCAATGTCAAGTATTTTGCTAGTATGTTAATGTATAAAATTTCTCAGATGAAATAATTCTAATTTTATATTTCCTTATTGTACAAAGATTAACAACAAAGGATTTGCATTAGCGCACAATGGGCCACTTCAGCTTATGCTCCCCTGACATTTCTTACAACATTATACTCCAAAGAGCACACAGAACGGCTTTAATAAGGCGTCCTTTAGACTGGTTTAACATTCAAAAGTTTACAGTGATAGCTTCAACTCATGCTTTTAGCCAACACTACACCACAACGATGAGGGAGGTATAAAATCGTATATAGATGAAAGAGACTCTGAGCCAGAGCAAAAAGAAAAAAAATAGAGGGGAAAAGGTAGCAGAACAAGATATTAAACTATCGGCTCTTTCCTTTTAATCATGGGACTTGACCCTTCAGCATGCTGAGCATTCTGGCCATGATCCAGCAAAGGACTTAAGCACATGCTTAAATGTAAAACGTGCAAGTGGTCCCATTGAAGTGAAGCTAGAATACACAACTGAGCCTTTTGGGTATAGATGGAAGGAAATATCATTTGAAAAGGATATAAAGCAAGTATGAATTCAGGTTTCAGAAAACAAATACATTCAAGGAGAAACTATGAAAACTGTCATTAACTCCCCAATGTTAGTAGATTTCATGCATCCAGTCTTGTATGAATGTACGGATCTCTTATATAAAAATGTGAGGTAGCACTGTAGAGAACATCAATAAAAAGAAGCTACCCAAAGAGGAGGTTCAAAAAGTGAATGAGAGGATGTTCACTGACCTTAAAAGCTTTCCACATTGCTGTACCATTAAAGGTCACCTATTTCTTTTTATGCACATTATATCTTTTGAATCATTTTACTATAAATGTATTATGTCTATCCCTTCTCCCTCTCATGTCTTTCTTTTGTTTAGTAATTGTATAGAACAGAACCACTTCAAGTTTTGCTAGTTTATATGTTTATTACAAAATTATAATTTCCTAGGTGAATGAAGAACATTAATAAGCAGATTGTTTTATTGTGGGAATTGGTAATTGTGGGCCACAGTTAAGGGACAGGAAGACAACTGGAGAGCGGAAAGTGTAGAATGCCATGAGACAGAGTTCCTGGAGAGTTCATGCAATTAAGAACAATACTTTCTCTAGCCATATATTGAGAATATTTGGTACACTTGTAACAGATGGTTCCTGAAGGTGGCCATAACTTTACTTTCTATTTTCAACATGCATTTAAAATAACTTTTTTTCCAAAAGAATCTGGTCCTAAAATCCATTAAAAACTGGCACTAGACTAGCAATTGGTGTTAATTAGTCTGGGCTTTCTCCCAAATCTCTACCAATTAAACTAGAGGTGTTTAGTGCCATTAAGCTTATAAATTCTAAATCTATATCCAGATTAGCAGTAATATAAAATAAAAGAGTGAGGTAAAAATGAAAAATAATAAATACAACTATGACTTTTAAATAGTTTTAGTGGCATTCTTTTTTCCCTTCAGGTTTATTGGTGCAGCGGGCATTTCAAGCTTCATATCTCTGTGTGAGGTGAATATTGTGGATCTCATTATCTAAAGCACATTGCAAATGCCACGCCTGTGAGCAAACAACTGAATTCGCACTGGGCAAGGATCCCCCTTCCCCCGTCCACATACACATTTCTGGCACCATTTATAATATGAGCTGATGAGTCTAGAAAAAAAATGCATAGCCTAATCCTGTACTCAGAGTGACTCAGATAAAAAAAATAATTTGTTTATGGAAACATGTCTGGGAAATAGGGAGCATAAAGAACGAGTTCATATACCGTATTTCATTGAAGTAATAAAAACAAATAAAATATGGAATCCAGGCTATGATTTGCAATTGATTTTTTCTGAAGCCAAAATTAAAAGTTTAAAAGAAAAGAAGCATAGACCTTATTTTATTTGATGTATGGTTTATTGTACATTTTATGTAAAGTACTACTGGGTACATCACATGCCTTTTATGTTGATCAACAAACAAACAAACAAACAAATAGAATTTGCAGTACTGGATCAGAACAGTGATCCATCCAGTCCAACATCTAGTCTCTATCAGCGGCCATTAGCAGACGCTTCGGAGAAATAAGGAAGAACCCTACGCACCAGGCCTCAAAAATGCCAATTCTGGAATACCCTACTTATAGGATAAAATGTACTTTTATTTGTGCGTGTATGTCTAAACATACATTTAATTTCAAATGTATAAAGTTACTAATGTATAAAATGCGTCTATCGTACATCTGAAGAATAAAGATAATATTTAATATACCATGTGACTTTTAAAAACATGCTCTCCCTCCCCACAATAATCTGCACTCTTGCTACTCAGCTAGAGCAAAGGCATTCTGGACGTTGGACAAAGAAGGGGAACAAACTGCAGAGTCAAATAGTCACCAGTTGAAAATACTCTGCCCCAGTGTTGGGGACTGTAAGATTGAGGAACTGTAATACAGCATTGACATCCTCGGCTGATCTCAGTTGCTAGAATGGTAAATAGTCAAAGAGAGAGTCTCCCAAACAGGCAGGACCAATGCCATATGGGAAAATACGTATTAATGTTACCATTTTGAACTGCACCCAGAAGTGAACTGTGAACTGTTGAAGAACAAGTAGGGCGACAATGGCATACAACGTCAACGGAAACTTACAAGGGACATTCAAACATAACCTCATGAAAACCACATTGCAGTAATCTAATTTAGAAGTCACAGAAACACACACTACTGTAGTGAAGTCCAGAAACAAGAGAAAGGGATGTCTTTGCCTTACTAGACAATATTTGTATGGGTATATATTTCTGTTTGTACATATGAATTCTCTCTCAACTTCACTATCAAAACAGCTGCTTTGCTTTACATGAGAAACAAAAAGAGAGATCGTGATGGAGGCAGAATTTTTGTTTGACTTCTGATTTTTTTTCTAGACACAGCAGGAAGAATGCAGACAGTCCATGTGGTCACTATTAAAAAGCCAACATTTTATATACTAGAGAGAGAGAGAGAGAGAGATCTACCTATATATTATATACTACATCTCTCTCTGTCTTGCTCTAACATTATTGTTGGCACTACTAGAAACACCTATAGGTAAGGGTGACAAGATGGGTGAGGTAATTTTTTTTTTTTGCCTGTTTGTTTTATGTTAGTGAGAGAGACAAGCTTTCAAGCATACACAGAGCTTTTCTTCAGGTCACCAAACACTGAAGAACCTGTTTTTCAGTTGCTTATAAATTTGCCAAATTTTAACCATCTGGGCTGAAATTTTCCCATGTCTGATGTCTGCATCAGTCTGGCTTTTGCATTGTTTTGTTTTCTTTGAGGAGGCGGGGGAAGTGTATTTGTGAAAAATGTCAGCAAAAATGGTCCAGTCATTTGTCAGAATGAAGTCTGAGAAAAACAAAAAACAAAACATTGTTTTGCTCACTTGAAAAAACTGTTGCAATCATTTAGTTGAGAAACTCTGGAGCCTCTGTGCTTTGCATCAGAGACTTACATTTTGTATGGGAGCCACAATGAGCCCTTTGCCTCTGAAAATATGTCCTACTTTGGTCAAGTTATGAGCTTCTGAAAATCTCCATTCATTCTTGTTTGTGAGGCACTCAGATGAGCACCATATTAAAATCCACAAGGAAATAAAGAATTCTGAATAGGGTTTGAATGGTGGGAGATAAAAAAAGACATGGGCCCATACTTTGAATAATGATGATTAAATGGTATATGGAATAGCTGTGATAGTGATGATTATGTAATTAAAGTTTGTATCATAATGCATATTCATGAGGGGGCTGAATCAAGATTGCCCATGCAACCTCAACTGTGGCATTTCCATATTTTGTGTGCTTGACTTTGCAACCTTAACATTCTTTGAATGTTTTTTTGTATATAATGTATATAAACTGCTGAGGAAATTTTAAAGAAAATGGTGGAAGTTATGGTTCTTCTCAGATGAAAAAGGATCTATGTTCCAAGGTAACAGTTCTGTGCAACAAAATACTGTCTAGGCACATACATTGCAATGAAAACTTCAATCAGTTTCAAAACTATGCAGTAATATGAAAGACACACACATCCATTCCACAATATCTATATCAGCAAAATGAGATTCAATTTGGTTTTGTTTTTTGAGGGGTGATGCATGGGGAAACAGATATGTTTTGGAAATTAGATATATGAAGATGGTTCTCTTGGGAAAAGTTTCTTTTTGTCAATTCTTTCTGGAGGCCTATATAAATTACCTCTTAAGCATTACAGCTACTGTCTAGTAAAATACTGGGCATGGAATTTATTCTACCAAATCATGATATACTAACATTATCTTCTCATTTTCATTCTGTAGACTTGTTCTTATTATGTGTTCAATATTTCACCAGAGTCTCATATTCCCAATTCACTGCTATAGTCTTCTAGTCTGGAACATAGTTCGGCCCTTATTTCAAACATAATGAAAAAGTAAAATAACAAAAGAGAAAATTAATGGCTACAGCCATTTCTCTGGTTTCTCATCTGAGAGAATCTACATGCGTTTCTGGAACAATGGTTATGTGATAATGGCATGCATCTTATGAGATAGTTAATGTTCATTAAAAATTAGACTTCTATCTGCTAGGGATGGTTTAGAAATAATTCAATCAATCCTTCTTTAATCCAAGGGGAGGCATTGGCTACTCATCATAGATTATTTCTAATGCACAGGAATGTGTATGAACAAATGCAGCAGCCATTCGGTGATCAAGGAGTATGGAACACAGTATAAATCTAACTTGCATGTCATTCTGAGCCCTTTTAAGTTATGTATTGCTACTATGCAATTTTTCACCATGTCTTGAGTAGAAATAAGTTATTTATACCCCAACACAAGCAAATATATATATTTTAAACCAGTTAACATTGCTAAGTGAGAACAATGTAAAACCGGGGCTGTGGAAAGTGCAGGATTCCTTAAGGAAATGAAAACATTGTATCCTACTGTGGAAAAGGACTGCTACTGATGATCAGCTCATGCACATGATGTATGTATGCAATCTTTTAAGTTTTATGGATGACACAAAGATTGGTGTTATGGTAAATAAGAATCAGGAAAGAGTAGTCATAGAGTGTGAATCGGTAACACATGGCAAGCTGGGCCCAATCAAATAAACTGTGTTTTAGCACAGTCAAATGCAAAGTTATACATTAAGATAAGGAATGAAGGCCACGCTTATAGAATCGAGGACTGTATCCTGGAAAACAGTGACTCTGAAAAGGATTTAGGGGTCATAGTGGACAAGCAACTC
This sequence comes from Terrapene triunguis, assembly GCF_002925995.2. Lineage (NCBI taxonomy): Eukaryota > Metazoa > Chordata > Testudines > Emydidae > Terrapene > Terrapene triunguis. Next base: position 28,117,529 of record NW_020664444.1, read on the forward strand.
AACACGAGCTCACAATGCAATGCTGTGGCAAAAAAGGGCTAATGTGATCCTTGGCTGTATAACCAGGGAGTAGTGAGATGATTTTACCTCTGTATACAGAATTGGTGAGACCAATGCTACAATATTATATACACTGGTGAGACCGAGACTAGAATACTGCATTCTGGTGACCACATTTTCAAAAGGATGTTGAAAATTTGGAGAATGTGCAGAATCGAACCATAAAAATTATTCAAGTGCTAGAGAAACTGAGAGATACTTACACTGAGATAGTTAAAGAACTCAATTTGATTAGCAAAAAGAAAGAAAGGTGTCTTACATAGAGTGTACAAGTACCGGCATGGGGAGAAAATAGCAGATATTAAAGGGCTCTTTAATATAGTGGGGAAAGGCAGAAAAAAACCCTGAAAGCTAGACAAATTCAAATTTGTAATAAGGAATAAACTTTTAACAGTGAGGGTGATTAACCATTGGAACAAACTACAAATGAAAGTGATGGATTCTCCATCTCTTCATGTCTTCAAATCAAGAGTGGATGCGTTTCTGAAAGATATGCTTTAGCCAAATCCAAATTATTGGTCTCAATGCAGAGGTAACTAAGTGAAATTTAATGGCCTGTGATACGGAGGAGATCAGACTAGATGATCTAATGATTTCTTCTGACCTTAAACTCTATGAATTTGCTGAATTAAGAATACAGACTTAGTTCTATTTGTCAACTTAAAAAAAATAAAAGTAGTGTCGCTACTGAAAATGTTCACTCTTTCCACACACTCCCCTTACTAAACCAATTGGCCTATAGCCAAAACTGCTGAAAAGATAAGAACTAAAGTAATTACAGGAGTTAAACATTGGTCCTGCTAGTGAAGGCAGGGGGCTGGACTCGATGACCTTTCAAGGTCCCTTCCAGTTCTAGGAGATAGGATATCTCCATTAATTTTATTAATTTTTTTAAGCCAAATGATATTACAGTATACACATTCTTTTATTTCCAGCCAAAAATCTCATCTATGGTGCCAGTTAAACAGATGAGCTAAGAGAATGGATGACTCAGGATCAGGGAGGGAAGTTTCAGGAAGGGCTCAGACACTGAACTTATACAAGGGTCTAGGGGAAGGAGGGAAGGGAACACTAAGGCTATGTCTACACTACACCGCTTTTAGTGACATGGCTGTGTCACGACAGCCATGCCACTAAATGTCGTGCAGTGTAGCTGCTCTTTGTTGGCTCTCCTGCCAACAAAAAACTTCCACTCCCAATGAGCGACGTTTGCATTGTCGGCAGGAGAGCACTCCTGCTGACAATGCGCTGTTCACACTGGCAAAACTTTTGTCTTTCGGAGGGGGGAGGAATGTGGTTAACACCTCTGAAAGACAAAAGTTTTGTCGTTCAATTGCCAGTGTAGACATAGCCTAAGTAATAACAATCAAGATCGTATTGCCCAGTTGTAAAATGTGTCTGTGGAGAGAAGACAATAGATAAAAACAAGGTGAGCAAAAAGCCCGAAGGTAAATTTCAAGACTAGCCTCAGAGATCTAGAAACTTAAATATGAACGGAGGGTTTTTTGTTTTTGTTTAAGTGTTACTCACTGTAAGCACCCCTTTGGTACCCTGATATGCCGAAGTAAAGGCACAAGCAACGTAACAAGCATTTTAAAGGGTTGGGGCAGTGTGTTGTTTTTGCTTTCTATTTGTTTTCATGGATGATGTGACCAGGGCCACACAGAGGTTTTTGGAGGCCTGGTGCAAAGTCTGAAATGGAGACCCCCCGCACATCTTCCAAAAATATTACCATGGAGATGAAAGAGGCCCTAGCAGGAGAGCGAGCCTGCCCCACACTCATCACGCAGCAACAGCTCCTTCCCTCAGGGCTAGGGCTGGCGCCCCACTCTGGGGATTGCAACCTGGCACATGGGGTCTCAGTGTCACTCAAGTTTGGCCCGGCCATGCCTCTGTCATGATGAGGGCAGCCAGACCAAACCTGAGCCAGGTTGCAATGTCACTCACTCAAATTCCACAGGTTTGGTTAGATCCATTCATGGCTATTAGCAAAGATGGCCAGGGTGTCCCTAAACCTTTGCCACCCCATCTCTGGGTGTCCCTAAACCTTTGCCTACCAGAAGCTGGGACTGGAAGACAGGGGATGGATCATTCAGTCAATTGTCTTGTTCTGTTTTTTCCCTCTTAAGCATTGGCCACTATTGGAAGACAGGATACTGGGCTAGATAGACCATTGGTCTGACCCAATATGGCCGATCTTATGTTCTTATGCCTCAGCACAGGGCAACACTACTAAGGCATACCCAGTCTGTCCACTTGAGAGGAAAAATATAAAAATAATGCAGAAAGTGTATGTACATCAGGGAGGACACTTTATTATGGCCCTGATCCTACTCCCATTTAGGTCAGTGGCAAAATTCTCTACATGGGAAACTACAAAGTTCAAAAAGCCCTAGGTGGGAAACTATAAAATCATCTATAATCCTCTCTAGGGAAAATTCCTTTTCACACTGATTCATCCACGCTTCAGCATACTCTCAAAAGTACATAATTCATACTGTTGTTGGAAATGGAACAAAACAAAGAATTTTATTATTATAATTAGTTTTAAGGATCCTGGGTCTCTTAAAAATTAATCTGGAAAATCTCCTAGTTTGAATATATATCCTGTAATGTATAACTTAATAGATAAGGCAGAAGACACAGAAGATTTGAATGATTAAGTACTTTGTGCAATGATTCTGTGTCCACTTAATGAGAGATAGATAGACAGACAGACAGATCCTGCAAAACATGCTTGTGTTTTGGATGGGTACACGTCCATGGAGGTGAATGGTGTTAAAACTATGGAAAAGATTCTGAGCACATGTATATCAGCATAGCTCCATTGACATCAACTGAGCTATATCAATTTATACCAGCCAAATATCTGGCCTCATGTCTGAGCTCAACGAAACTCACATTTTGGGGCATGAAAGAGACTCAGTGATTATTACAAACAGCTGATGTAGGTCAAACTAGCTTTACTGAAATCAACAGAGAAAGGTAGATTTTAGAGTATTATTACTTTTTGGTATAACTGGCCTCAGTTCTGAAAATACATAAATCAAAGTGTATTTAAAATCTTTTTAAACTGGTTATTTTTCAAAAATAATTTTAAAAGTAAAACAAATACTTTCCAATCTGGCATGATTTGCAAAAAAATAAAATAAAATAAAATACATTACCATCATCGTTATCAAACTGCTTTAGTTGTTTTATGGAATACATTATCTAGTGTAGTATTTCTACTACATGCATTATAAGATGTCTCCCTGGGCATTCAGATGTAATTGCTTCCCATCCTTCACCAAGCAGATCCTCATTACAAATTATTTTCAGCACTGTAAATCCTTTAGCAAAGATGACAGCCAACCATGTGACACACAGGAGAAACACACAGCAGGAGAGCTGTGAGGAAGTTGGAGCAGACAGCAGCCTTGTGAGAGAACTTCACAGCTAATCTAATAATTATACATAAGGCTACACTTTGGTCATGGGTATTTTTATTAAAAATCATGGACAGGTCATGGGCAATAAACAAAAATTCACAGCCTGTGACCTGTCCATGACTTGTACTATATGGTAGAGATGGACATAGGACTTTTACCTCTGGGAACTGTTCATTTTATTGTGGTGGCAAGTTTCAACAAACACCACCACTGCAGAACCTCAGTTAGGTACTAGGTGCTGCGAGGAAGGCAAAAAACTCCCTGATCCTCTGCCAATTGGTTCACTGGAGAAAAATCTCCTTCCTAACTCTCTAAACAGGTGATCAGCTAGACCTGCAGCATCCCGTCAGTTCAGGTGGGTAGGGCAGGCTGCTGAAACAGAGACAAAAGAAGTTCCAAATGGCCCCTGTGCTGGGCTAAATCCTGGGAACCAGGGAATGCTGGCCAATCAGCACCTTTCTCCCAATGGATGCCAGAGACTCCCAGGGGGAGAAGTTACCTATCGTCCCTTGGCAAAAGTCTCCCTCCCTTGTTACTGGGTCTGTCCCCCTTTCACTGCCAGCCCCATCAATTTTCCCCACCCGTTCACATGGGTGGGTGTCCTATTTCTGTCTTCATATTCATTTAGTTTCTTCATATAAATAACATTATTTTCTACTATAATTCAGTTAATAGGGAATTATTGGGATCCATTCTTGAAAGAAATAGTAGTTCCAAAATTCCGTTTTTGGTTGAAGTTTTGTCTATCACTCACTAGCCATTCAGGTAAAGGCCCTGGCATGGCAATAATGTGTTGCACTTTTTACAGGTGAACTTTTTAAAGTCAATGTAACTACTCACAGTGCATTAAGGCCAGTATGTGCATAAGTCTTTGTAGGACTGGACCATAATTATTATATTCAGAGGTGAACTTAGGAGAATCGAATGCATTGTCACTACATGTTTCCCTCTAAAACGTTAAAGGTAAACTTAGGTCCTTCGATATGTACAGGTAGCTTACCTAATACATAAATAAATATTAACATCTTACCTAACTTCAATGTTGCACTTATTAGCCATACAATGACATGTTGTTTATAATACTTAGCTCTTAATTAAAGTAAGTATCCACTAATCTCCAAATGTTAATGAGGCTCTCCATCTTATTGCTTGTGACAATAGATACTTTGAAATTTAACAAGTATACTTCTCATACACTTTATCTACTCTATTCATTGTTCACAGAAAAGAGATGAGCTATCCAAGATAAAGAGGCACTTAGATTCTAAGCATTCTGAGACAGGTACTGTCTGTGTTCAATCAGGATCTCATACGGGAGCCAGTTAATGAAAGAACCCCCATTTTGCAAAGCATTTAAACATGTGCTTAACTTTAAACATGTGCAATGGGTTTTAAGTACATAGCTAGAAAGCTATGAAAGCTAGAAGCCTCTGGTAAGTGGCTAAGCCTTAATCAGTGGGCGGGGCATTCATACAGGCCAGGGCTTTATAAAGCAGCGCACAAGCGACCAGGGAGCTTTTGCGAACAGGGGCTGCTAACAGGGAGTTTCGCAAGGGAGTTTGGAAGGGGGCGAGGGTCCCTTCTGGTTCTATCTGTTTTCCCTTTATTCCCCTTAAAACCTATAAACCAACTACATTCAAAACTTCTTGCTTAAACAACCCTTTCAGCAGACAGGGGGCTGCAGATGGGAGTTTGACAGAGGGAGGCTTACGATGGTTAGGAAGACCCGCAACACCTGTGCCAGCACTGCTTCTGTCTCCTCCACCTGCACCTGTAGCCAGACAGAGCGCCTGAGCATGGATGCTTCTACCCAGATC